>NC_056741.1:843226816-843304316 GCF_019279795.1 Protopterus annectens
GGGAGGGAGGAGGTGCAAAAGGAACTGACAGACCTTACGGAGCATAAAGCAGAAGGAAATGCAGACTTCCCCCCGAATACTCATCCTCAGACATCTGGTCAGTATGTTGGTAGACCCTGATGAGATCTTCAGCAGATCACTGGCTAGTGCAGAACTGTCTGAGGACTGGAAGACAGCAACTGTGGTACCCAAGTACAAAGGCAGAACAGAAAACAAAGTGGAAAACTACAGACCTATCAGCATAACAACAGAATTCACTACCCCTGTCCCATATGACCTCCTTTACCTGTAATTTCAGGACTCCTTGGACTCTTCTGACATCTTGAACTTCATAGATTCATAGATTTTTACTAGGCTAGCAACCCAATACACACATACAGTGGAATTTTCAAGCAGCAGACAAACCAAGGATCACTATACATGGGAGAGATGTAGTGGATTCTGGGGGGTTACTTAATGCAGGCTGAGTTTTCCTTAAAAGAATAAAAATGTAGTAACAAGTAAAATAAAACAGTTTAATTTTTAAGAAAGTAAACTGAGTTCAGTAGCCACTTTAGCCACTACACTCATTGCAGGTGCAAAACAGATGTTTTAGTGCTGACCATTTTAATTGCACATGCCATTTAAACAGTGTTCAAAAAATAAGTCTTTAACACTAATGTTGAGGTTATTCAACATCACTTGTCACCAGTATTTTCACAAAGTCTTTTACAACCACTTTCTAGTCGGCAATTCATAGTCTTTGTTACTAGGAATACCACTAGCAGTATGCTTCCATCTGAAATCCAACTGCTCTATGCTAAAATGGATCTGATGTCCTTTTCATTCTTCCTCACAGCTGAGTTATGGATCCGAATCTTGCATCCGACTTGGCCAGATTTTTACAGACTTAGGTTCCAGCCTTGACATCCTCTTACTACCCACAGTGCTCTACACTGTACTCAACCTCCACAGATCTTGTTTGCAACCATCGGTGACAGACGTGGTTCTCCAGTCCTGAGTGTTCAGTAGAGTGAGTTATCCCATCTTGAGTATTCATTAGGGTGTTTTTTTCCTTGATGCGACAGTTAAGTACATTTTACTAAATTGTTCTTCCTGGTATTCTTCCTTTTCAATTTCGTACTTCCCCTCTCACTAGTTTTCACTGGCATTGGGGCTGTTTTTTTGGCATCTTAACTGCTTTTCCTTCTTTTGCCTTGTTAGTCCCCTTTGGAGTATCTCCTTTGAGGTTATTGCCCTTTTTTGAGAAAAAAAAGAAAGAAAAAAAATGTAGTTTAAGTAGTGTAGGTTGTTGAATTTCTAGAGTCTTTATCTGTCTGACGGTTAACTTGCATTTTCTGGGCTATAGCTGGTTGTTATTGTTATTGTTATTATTATTATTATTGTTATTATGTCTGACAGACCTGGGGAGTTTAGGCGCTGTTCGGAATGTGGATACAAAATCCCACATTCTGACACGCATAGCAAATGTGTTTATTGTTAAGGTGCCGAACACCTATAGTCAGTCTGTGACATCTGTGAGAAGTTTAACCCCAGAGCAATAGCCGACTGCTGAAACAAGCTGATTCTTCGAGGGCTGTTGCCTTCTTCTTCCTCCTTCTCTTCATTAAGGGCTCAGACCCCCCCCCCCCCAAAATCATTTCATGGCTCTTCTGACCCGAAGAAGCACCCTTATAAGACTTCGAGGGCTGCTTCAGAGAGCCACCTGCAAAAGTATGTAAACATTCGGCTCTGAAGTCATCAGACCCAAGGCCTATTTCGGCTCCTGAGGATCCTGGATGTCTTCCCTCGGAGCTGACAGGAAGGAACTATGATTACTTCTCCTTGACCTTTGGCTCCATCCTCGGATCCTAGATTTTTGGATCTGAGAGTCCGGAGCCAAACTCCTATTGTATCCATTAGATTAGTATCTCTGAGCTTACTGCCAGAAGTTTTGAAAACTCCCACCAGATAGTCAAGACCAGAGTCAGTGGATTCCTCCAGATCCTCCAAGAGCCTTTTGGAGGTACATGTGGACAGGTTGATGCATAGGTTCCTCAAGGCCCAGCTTCAGATGTGGGTTTCACCTGCTCCATCCAATCTCAGATCTGTGAGTATTCCGTTGTCTCAAGTCAGATCTCCTTCTCTGATCTAGCTTACCATTTTGGAGTCCCAGGTTCGTGGACACTCTGGAAAGTTGGCCTCAGATCCAAGGAAATTGTTTTCCTCGACTGTGATGGTTACCCTGGTTGGCTCTGTTCCAAGATACTTGGATTAGAGCGGGTCTCAGATCCCTGGTGCTGGTGTCGGATCTGGGGGTAAGGGTTCAGCTCCATCCTTATTGGAGCCATCCCTTTTCCTCAGCACTTCAGTGCTTACCAGTTTGGGTCCAATCAAACCTGGAGACCTTACATCTGTGAGTGTCCCTCCTCAGCTGCTTCAGCTGTGAGGGGTTTGGGGAGGGTGTGTCTGGGTCCGTCGGCCTTCCAAGTGGTGGAAAGGGTCTTCTCTTCCCTCAGAGACCCCACCTCTGAGATCAGCAATCCTAGCCTTCATCCATCACTGGATCTGACTTCTGAGCCGGTCATACCTGTCCAGGGTCAGACTGCCGTGACAGGCCTCCAGACCTTGCCCCTAGAGGGAGCCTCCTCTTCTTCTGTTACCTCCCCTGGTCATCCCATGGAGTAGGTTCCTCGCAAGAAGGCATACAAAAGGAGGGACATAGATTCACCTCTGTAGTCTCTCACCAAGGGCACAGACTTTGATGAAGGAGAGGGATCACCTCAGGAAGATGTCTCCTTTGGAGACGTACTAGAAATCCTTAGACAGAGAGGTGGTTGATCAGCCCAAAATCCCTCTTCTGAAGAGTCTGTGTTTTTGGAGGTTTTTGGGACAGGTCCATCTATGTCATTGGTGAACCCCCCCGGCGGATGATCTTATAGATTTGGTCTCCTCCCAGGCATCGAAGTAGTCGGACACAATTAAACCAATACCATAACATCCAGACAGGTTTCTTCCCCCCCCAAGGCCCACCTTCATTAAACCAAAAGCATACCTGTAGATACTGTGGTTGTGGCAGCAACTACCAAAAAAGTGCTAGCCAAGCAGAACTCAACTGTCCAGCCACTAAACAGGGAGTCCAGAGCATTGGATAGGTTTGATAAGCGCGTTTACACCTCAGCTACTTTCTCAACGAGAGCGTTACATTACTTGGCACATTTTACTAGATTACAGAGAGATCTGGTTAAGGAACTCTGTGGCTCTCTAGCAGAGACCATGCTGTTGGGGGACTTCAATAAAGTATCTCCCCAATTGGCTACTCTCTCCTCATTGTCTAACTCCTCCATGAGGCTCATCTCCCATTCAGTGTAGGGTTCTTCATGGGCAGCTGGCTCAGGCATTGCTTTCAGGAGACATGCTTTGATGAGGCTTTGTGACTTTGCAGAACCTTTGATTGCTCATCTTTGTTCTGGCCTTCAATCAGAGATACTCTGTCCCACAGCGAGAAGGAAGGAAAGACTCTTTCTGCTGTAGGGATCAAGTTTTCTACCCGTTAATGGACTTTCTCAAGAAACCAACGAGGAGGTAAGAAAACCTGGTTCAGAAAATCCCGATGGTCTTTCCAAGAGCAATGAAGGGATTCTTCCTCCAGGGCCAGAGGAGGAGGTATCAACGGGAAATGCCACCGCAGAGGGAGTCCGCACAATCCAGGCTTTAGAGAACCTTTCTCTAATAAGCCCTACCAGTCCTCCTGAAGCGCTACCTGACTGCTGTACTCTGGCAGCATTCAGGGGTCATGTTTTGCTACAGCCAAAAGCCTGGACCGTAATAATTACAAATACGTGGGTGTTAAGCATACACTCCAGAGGCTAATATATTCCCTTTTCCCTTCCACCTCCAGAGAGAAGAAGGAAACTTCTTGACATTCCACCCAGTCATAAGGAGTATACAGTATGAGAAATCCAAAACTACTGCATAAAAGTCATGCAAAAGGTCCTGACCAAAGAGGATTTGAACATACTCCCGCTTCTTTTTAGTGCCAAAGGAAACCAGAGACCTGAGACAAATTCTGGATTTAAGCAGTCTAAATCAGTACGTGAAGAAGTCGAAGTTACGCATACCACCGCTGCTGCAGAAGGACAATTGGACATGCTTGATAGACTTGGATGCTTACTACCACATCAGGATGGACAGGCACTTTAGAAGTAGTCTGTAACTTCCAATTCGGAGTACTGCTTTTTGGAGTCACCACAACCCCCAGTGTGTTTACCAAGTGCTTGGCAGTTGTAGCAGCTCACCTCAGACTGCAGGGATTCCGTCTGTTTTTGTATTTTGATGACTGGCTTCTTACTGCCCCAACCAAGCATAAGCTTATACAGGCCAGAGATTATTTATTTCGAGTTTCCAATGCCCTGGGCATCACTGTAAATCTGGAAAAATATCTTCTATCCCCAGTTCAAAAGCTGGAATTCACCTGGATACGACTACTCAAGTAGCGTCTTTGTCCCCCACCACATTCAAACATTGAAAGACCATGTTCAGACCATTTTAGATCTCCCTACACCACCAGCGAGATTAATTCTTCAAGCTCTTGGTTCTGTGGTGGCTGACATTAATCTTGTTCCACTGGCCCAATTTTTTATGCGAGTACTCCAGTAGATACTGGCTGTTAAGTGGTCTATTCTTTACCAGCCTTTATCTGTTCCCATCAAATTGACTTCCATTTGAAAGAGGCACTTACTTTGGTGAATTATTTTGAACAATCTTCTCCTTGTCAGACCATTTATACTTCCTTCCCCCACAGCCACTGTGACCACGGACGCTTATCATCGGGGGGGGGCATTTCAAGGGGAGGATGGTGCAAGTCACATGGATTTCATTAGAGACCAGATTATATATCAGTGTTCTGGAGATGAGAGCAGTCCTCCTAATATTGCAAGCTTTTCAGGACATTTTCCATTTAGGAACTATTGCAGTTTACACAGACAGTATGTCAGTAGTCTGGTATATCAACAAAGAAAAAGGAACCTGATCATATCCTTTGTGCAGAGAGGCCATGAAGGTCTGGGAATGAGTGACATCTTCAGACCGATTTCTGATTGCAACTAATATGCTGTGGAAGTCCAACATTCTGGCAGACAAACTCAGCAGGTCCATTTTGACCCCACACAAGTGGTCCCTCAGTCCATCAGTAGCGAATCTTATTTTCAGCTATTGGGGCTATCCCACCTGCAATCTGCTTGTGTCCCTGCAGAACAACAAATGCAGCAGGTACTTTTCTGTGATCCCCCTCCTGGGAATTCCCAGAAGGATGCTGTAGTTCACGATTGCTTTATGCTTATCCCTGTTACCGCTGATCCCAAACTTTCTAAAGAAAGCAAAAAGGTTGAAGATCTCAGTAATCTTCATTGCCCCCTACTGGCCCCATCAGATATGGTTCCCCTTCCTCTGGTCTCATTTAAAATATCCTGTGTGGATACTAGAACCCAGGCAGGATCTCCTTTTTCATCCATTGGAAGGTCTACATCAGAATGTAACCACTCTCAAACTGACTACTTGATTTCTGCAATTCCAATGATTATTAAAAGGTCCAGGCTCTGTTCTCCTGTTCGCGATATAGTTTTGGCTTCTCAGAAAGCTTCAACTAAGAAGGTATACAAAAGCATATGGAAAAGGTTTGCCATTTGGGCCTCTAAAGAGAATATTGCTCCTTTCTCAGCTTCAGTTTCAACCATCCTTCTTTTTCTTACTTCCCTGTTCAAGGAAGGGGCTAGTTTTTCCACAATCAAGCTTCATTTGGCAGCCATATCCAATTTTCATGCTGGAGAGTCTTCTAGACCCTTGTCAATGTGTAGATTATGCAAAGCATTTATTAAGGGAGTTTTCCTCCTCAGATCTCCGATTAAAGACCCGTTTCATAGGTTCATAGGTTGGTACTAGGCTATCGGCCCTAGGGCCTATGCAAGCCTAGCCATAACAATTCCCTGGATATTTATTCCCACAATATTTACTTCTCTGGACCCCTGTCTAGCAGGGCAACTGACATGATCCCCGGGGTGAATTTCCTATCTCCCATCCAATCATCAAGGTTCCTTTTGAAGCGGGCTAAAGAGGCGCTCTGCTTGACATGTATGGGCAGTCTGTTCCAGAGCATGGGGAGTCTCTGGGTCAGGAACCTATCCCTCCAGCATGTTTTGTTCATTGTGATGACCAGGTTTAGATCCCTGGAGTGTGTGGCTCTGAGGGATTGGGATTTCTTTAAGTGGAGCATGTCCAACAGCTCAGGGTTTGACATGGCCTTGTATGTTAAGCAGAGATCGCCTCTGAGTAGACGATATGCCACAGAGTATAGCTGGAGTTTTTTAGACGGTCAGCATATGGCATCTGCTTTAGGCCTGTGATTCTTTTAGTGAGGTGTTTCTGTGGGCTTTCCAGCTGTTGCAGATGTCTTGCGAGGTACATACCAAACGGGCATTATACTCTATAATGAGTCTAATGAGGGATGAGTACAGTGGGACAATGACCTCCTTTTTTCTGGATGAAAAGCCCGTAGTGATGAGGTGTGCCACATAGAAGGATTTCCTGACTGTTGTGGCGATGTGGTTATCAAAAGTGAGACCACTGTCCACCTGTGTCCTTAAGTCTCTCATCACACTTTCGATGTTTAGTGTACTGCCACCTATGTGGTAATTCATGGGTACATGTTTTATTCCAAAGGGAATAACTATACATTTCTTGGCATTAAGCTTGAGCCCATGGCTGTGGCACTAGGCATCTGTTTCTGTAAGGCCCTTTTGTACAATATCTACATCATTTGTGGATTCAATAATGGCTCCCAGTTTGCAGTCATCTGCGAACTTTGTTAGCCAGAGTCACTTAGTGTTGGCCTGTACTTCAGAGAAGTAGATGCCAAACAAGAGTGGTCCCAGGACTGAACCCTGAGGTACTCCACTTGTCACTTGTCTGGAGCTGGATTTGGAGTCAGCTACTTTTACAGTCTGGGTTCTCTCAGTAAGCCAGTTGGCAACCCATCGAGTGACATAGGGATTTATGCCCAGCTTAGTAAGTTTATCTATGATTCCAGAGTGTGGGATGGTGTTGGAGGCCTTGGCGAGGTCCAGATAGGTTGTGTGGACCGCCTTACCCTCATCCACAGCTCTGGAGACTGATTCGAAGAAGTCAGTCAGATTCAGGAGACAAGATTGGCCCTTCACAAACACAAACCGGGTGGGGACCAGTGTTTCAAGGTTGCCAATGTCTTTGTTTATAAGTTCCATGATAATGCGTTCCATGCCCTTGCAGGTCAGGCTTGTCAGACTGATGGTTGAATATAGTCAACGCATATTTTAAATTTGATACAAGTAATGTTCCTTCCTCTAGTCAGTTTACTCCCCAAGTGCTACATGGTGAAGTGACTAATTTTGTTAAAATGACAAATCATTGTATTGGGGTAATGTATGAGAAGTTTATGAAGGACAAAAATAATATTAATTATAATATACAATACAATAACTGGAAAACTTTGATGGCACTAAGCAAAGAGAATAAGATTATTTTTAAGCCTGCAGACAAAGGCAATAAATTAGTTGTCATGGATTGTTTAGATTATTTTGAAATGTGTATGGAACACCTTAGTGATAACCAGACCTATGAGCAGGTAGATATAGACAGATACCATTTAGCTATTGTAGCTTATAAAGAACTTATTCAGAAAGGATGTAGGTTAGGTTATTTTAGTAATCAGGATGTTAAAAACAAATTTCAAGTAGATAAATGTTCCATGGCTTACTTTTATTGTCTACCTAAGATTCATAAAAAGTTGAACAAACCGCCAGGTAGACCCATTGTCTCTGGACGGTCTTATTTTTTACACAATTTGGGAATTTTTTTGCATAATTATTTGTTACCATATGTCAAAGCATTACCATCTTACATTACTGATGTCTTTGAATTTTTAAAGAAAATACATGATCTGCATTGGAATGACCATATGTATTGGGTAACAGTTGATGTAAAAAGTTTATACACCAATATAAGCCATTCTTTTGGACTGGAGTCATTCGGATGTTTTCTAGGAGAATCTCCATCAACTGAATTTATTATTGATTTGATTTCTTTTTCTTTGAATAATAATTTTTTTGAATTTAACAATATGTTATACCGTCAAAAACAAGGTACAGCCATGGGGGCAGCTTTTGCCCCCATGTATGCAAATCTGGCAATGGGTCTGTTTGAAGCTGAAGTTATCTATAGACATGTATTTTTTCAAAAATATGGCATTAGGTACTTTAGGTACGTTGATGATTTAATTTTTTTAGTAGAAGGTGGTAGAACTTATGTTCAACAGTTTATTGATGATTTGAACTTTAACAGATTCTCTCTACAATTTGATGGCCTTAGAATAGGCACTTATATGCCTTTCTTGGATGTAGTTTTGGACATCAGTAAGGGCACTCACCTAATAACTTCTGTTAATAGAAAATTTGAAGGGGGCACTCATTATGTCCATAGCAATAGTGGACATCCCCCCCATACTATTAGTTCCTTGCCATATGGAGAAATGGTCAGAATTTCTCGTCTATGCAACAACAATGAATCTTTTCATAAAGAGCTACAGTTACTATTTGATGCTTTTGTCAAGAGAGGTTATAATATACATATGTTAACTGATAGTTATAACAAACTTACTGGTAAAAATAACAAAACAATGGCTTCATCTTGCAAAAAGGTCTGTAATTATCAACAAACTACTAAGACAAAACAACCAGAAAAAGAAAGCATGTATTTTGTTACCACCTATGGTTGCTTTACAACAGAATTTATAAAGCTTTTTTCACAATTTTGGGAATATTTTAGTTCCCTGAATAATGTCAATTCTTGGTTGAATGTAAATTTAAAATTTTCTTACCGAAGAGGGAAGAATATTAAAGACTTTTTGGTAAAAAGTAGATTTAATTTTCCAATAGCATCAATATCACATGGTGTTAGGAAAATGGGAACTGAGCAGTGTGGTAAGTGTAAGGCATGTCAGTTTGTCATCTCTAGTTTTCCTTATATTAACAATATTCCATTTGAAGTGAAGAATAATTTTAATTGTAACTCAGAAGGTGTTATTTATGCACTTAGTTGCCCTTGTAAGAAATTTTACATAGGGGAAACGAAAAGAGCGTTTAAAGTAAGACTTTTAGAACATGTAAATGATATAAAAAATAAGAAATATGATAGTCCTGTTGCTATACATTTTTTAAAGTTTCATAATAGTGATAGCAAGGGATTGAAGGGATGTGTTCTAGAACAAATTAACCTTCACTACAATGTAAGGGAGAATATTAAACAATGTTTACAACATGAGGAAGCTGTGTATATTTTAAAATTCAAAACACTACATCCTTTTGGTTTGAATGAAGATTTTAACTGGAAGATGCTGCTAAATTGAATGTAATTATGTTAATTAATTAATTGTTTAATTGAAGCTGTTGACAAAGCTTTTTGGTATATATATGGAGAGCTTTTGTGTGTTATTTGTACTCCTTGAAGGCATTGGCCGAGACGTCAGAGTTCTTTCATTAAAACTACATTTGGTGGATTCTTCTTCGTTGTTGGTTGTTCTTCTTGTCAGACTGATGGGACAGTAGTTCCCGAGATCCAAGGCGGATCCCCCCTTGTGGAGTGGGATAACTGTAGCTGTGTGCCACTCAGTGGGCATGAAGCCTGAGGTGAGGCTATGATTAAACATGACACTTAGGTGAGGTGCCAGTTTTTTTTTTTATTATTTTATTTATTTATTTATTTTACATTTGTTTACCGGGATAGTCCGACTGGATACATGTCCATTTTCAGCGGAGGCCCGGGGAGAAAAGCTCCATAAAGACAAACTTACATAGATTACACAGAAGTCAGCAAACAATTATAAAAACAAAGTGATTATATACAATGGGTTAGTAGTGTTCCCTAGTAGGGACTCACAATTGTCATGGACAGACAATTAAAAGTAAGAGACATCAGACTGGAAGCAGAGCTTGGTGATGTAGTTACAAGTTATGATAATTGCAGAATATGCTTTTAGTTTATAACTTAATCAGGGTTGGTACATGGGCATAGCCAATTCACTTTGAGATACTGTTTGAAGTTTTTTTTTTAAAAGACTTTTGGAGGATTGTATATTGGTTATACAGTTTGGCAATGAATTCCAGGTTTTGCCAATAAAGTTGGCAAACAGGGATTCACCAGCAGAGTTATTAGCTTTGTGGGTTTGGACCAGTAGTTTATTGGCTGACCGTAGGGATCTTAGATTGCTATATGGCTTAATAATATTTTTAAGTGAGGGGGTATCCTCAGGGTGGTACAAAACTTTGTGTGCTATTAAGAGTTGATTGAATTGAATTAAGCTGGGCAGTTCTAGCCACTCTAGTTGTTTAAGGTTCTGGCAGTGGTAGGTTCTATAGGTGGAGCCAGTGACGAATCTGGCAATATGATTGTAGCTATGGGATAGCTTACCTAGTTCGGATTTGTTGAGGCTTGAAAGTACAGGCAGGGATATAAGAGAGTAGAGAGTAGGTGTGATCGGGCGATTGCAGTCCTAGCCAGTGGGGTTAAAAATGTCTTGTTTCTATACAGTGATCCAAGCTTCTTATTGATGGCCTGTATGGTTTTGTTGACCTGTAGGTCAAATTTGAGATTACTGTCTATGATAACCCCTAGCAGTTTGGTGTGATTATCTGAGGAAATAGTGGTACCATTGTTAGATGTGACAGAGAATGAAAGTGTGGTGGATCTACTAGTGGGAGAGAAGAGTAGAAGTTTACTTTTATTGGGGTTCAGAAGTAGGCGTTGATTGGTGAGCCAGTTCTGGATAGCATTAAATGTATTTTGGGTTAAGATTTGCAAGTCAGATGGGGAGGTGGCTGAGCAGATGAGAGTGGAATTATCTGCGTATTGGATGCAGGTGGATTTAGGGGTAGCAGTGTGGAGGTTGTTGATAAAAATAGAGAAGAGTAGTGGACCTAGTATGGACCCTTGAGGGACACCAAGTGTGAGAGGTAACTGGCTGGAGAGTTTGCCCTGCCATAGTACTGCCTGCTGTCTACCAGTCAGGTAGGACTGGAACCACTGGATAGCAGGCTTGCTGAGGGAAATAGATTTTAGTGAAAGAATGAGAAGTTCATGGTTGACCATGTCAAAGGCTTTTGATAGGTCAAGAAAGAGGGCAGAGGTTAGCCTATTGTCATTCCTGTTTTGGTTTATGGCAGTAGTAAAGGAAAGGAGGGCTGAGGTGATGCTGTGGTATGGCCTGAAACCATGCTAGGCATTGGATAGTAAGTTATTCTGCGAAAGGTATTGCATTAGTTGCTTGTGTACACATTTCTCCATTATTTTGGTAGTGGGGAAAGAATGGCAATGGGTCTATAGTTGGATATGTCTGAGGAGCTACTACCTTTATGGAGCGGGATGATGTGAGATATTTTCCAGAGGGAGGGGATAGCATTTTTGGATAAGGTTCTGTTGATGAGGATAGATATGGTGTATGCAATGGCATATGCAGCTATTTGCAGATACTCTGCAGGGAGGAAGTCAGCAGCGAGGGTGGTAGGTTTTAGATTTTTTAGAAGTGTTTTGATAAAACTAGTGGATATTGGTTGGAAGCCAAATTCAAGGGTGATTATTAGGTAGATTAGGCATGTGGTTTAAGTTAGAGGGGGGTTAGTTGATTTGCTAGGGATTGGATTGTTTCAGTGAAAAAGTTATTAAAGGCACTAGCTATTGTCTCTGAGGAGCTATGGGTGTAGTTAGCCAGAGTTGGGGTGGTGAAGTGACCTGGACAAAGTAGTTGATTTAAGCCTGCCCAGAACTTTTGAGGATTGTTGTGGTGTTTTTGTAGGAGTTTTCGGTAGAAGCTTTTTTTATCCAGTAAAATAGATTTTTTTTTTGTATCATTCCTGAGTTGACAATGTTTTAGATGGTCAAGTGGGGCTTTGGTTGTCTCCAGCTGGCCCAGGGTCTGTTTCTAGTTTTGATTTTTGCTTTGGTATCTTTTGTGAGCCATGGTGTTGTATTTGATCTAGTTTTTATTGTACATGCTGGAGCACAGGAATCAAGGATACTTTAGTGTTAAAGTGATCTATGGCCTCCTCTAATGTTAGATTTTTTTAGTTTTGACCAGTCAACTGCTTTTAATTCATTTTGGAATATAGCAGCATCAAAGTTTTTCCTATTTCTAAATGTTTTATATTTGGGCTGGTGAGGGTTTCCTGCCTTATGTTTTATGATATAGGTTAGACAATGGTCACTGAGGTCATCAGGGAGAGTACCAGCTATGTACAGTTGGGGTTGGTTATTAACTAGGATCCAGTCTAGAATACTTTCCTTGTTGGTTGGTTTGTTTATCGTAGTGGGAGAGGTTATGGTCTGTTTAAACCCAGATAAGTTTATATGAGGGGGGGGTTGGAGGAGCAGAGGTGCCAGTCGGTGTTAAAATTACCAAGAACTATGGTTACTTGGGGATAGGTAGTGGATAACCAGTAAAGGAGATCTTCTAGGGTATTTAGGTTGTTGCCTGGTGGAATGTATGCACAGACAATGTTCATTTTGTTGTTCATGTAGTACACAGCCTGGGATGTCATCTGGTCCCATAGATGCTGCATTCTTAGCTTTGGAGAGTGCAGTTTCTACCTGTGTGGTCGTGATTACCGGAATTTGGCAATCTTTTGGTATTGAGATGGGCCCTTTAGGGGGTGAGAGGGGGGTGAAGTTGGCACTAAATCGATCTTCCAGGATATTGGCAATATCCTTGGGATCAGTATATTTAATGCCATTCTGTTGTAGCTCAGAGCAGATCTGAGCATTGCCATTTAGATTCTTGACTTAACTATAGAATGCCTTGTGGTTGTCTTTGGAATCTTTGGCAATTTTATTTTCGTAACTAGCTTTTGAGGATTTTATGAGGGATCTCAGCTTCTTACTGAGGCTGGTGAGGGAGTTCTTTGCATCCTGGGATTTTCCTCTTTTCTGCAACAGTTTCTTCCTTCTGTTGTATAATTTGTTTATAGCAGGGGACCACTAGATTGGCTTCCTTTTTTTTTGGAGAAGAGCAACTTGGTTCTATTTGGGATGGCACGATTCATGCACGAGTGGATGTGCTCATACACTGCCTTAGTCTAGGATTCTGCAGTCGAACTTTCAGATCCCGTCTGCATGGGTGTCATGAAGTTTGTTACTTCTGACTTCAGTAGCATGAAGTTGGCTTTGGAGAAGTTTTTTAAGGAGGTTTCCTTACTGGGGGGTGGGGGTGGGGGTGGGATGCGGATGTCAAGGGTGATTTGCTTATGGTCAGACCTGACCGATGAGAGGGTGACCACTGGTGTGGAGCATCTATCTCCCATGTTGGTAATGACCAGGTTTAGTATATTGGAGCCCCTGGTGGGACAATGGATTAGTTGATCCAGGGCATTGGAATTTCTGAATTCCAAGAACCGTTGGGAAATGGAGTTAGTACCCGAGTAGTTTTCCCAGTTAATGGCAGGGTAGTTGAAATTACCCAGTATTAGGGTGTTTGGTTGTATCTTAATATTTTCCAGTATGTTTAGAAAGGTGTAGTGAGAATCTTGGGTCATGGTGGGGGATCTGTAGCAAGCTACAATTTGGATTGCAGTCTTACCTAGTGTTAGTTGCACCTTGAGAATTTCAGATGCATTGTGTTGGGCAACTAGCCTGGAGGTGTGAATATCCTTGGTGAATATGGACACTCCTCCACCTTTAGTGTTTGGTCTTGTTTTGTGGCCGAAAAGTGTGGTAAGAGTTGTAGCCTGGTATTGCAGGGGTGCTCTCTAGAGCCTTCAACCAGGTCTCATTTACTGCACAGATATCGATGTTCTCCATTTTTAGGATTGTCTCGAGAGAGTGCATTTTGAGGTTTAGACTTCTAGCATTGAGTAGCATTACCTTCAGATTTTGCATGCTTGTATCTGTCACGGTGGTGGTTTTATCCTTTGAACCTTGCCTAAAAATGGCACTATAGGGGTGGCAGGAGCTTTAGCCAGTAGCCTGAATCCCAGGGGTGACAGATGCAGACCATCTCTGGCAAAGCATCGTGGTTTGTCGATCATGTCTTCCCAGGCAGAGAGATACTGGATCTCCTTTGAATGACACCAGAAGCTTAGCCAATTGTTGAAGTCAATCATTTTGTCCTTATACTGTGGTATCATTCTGGGCGAAGGCAGGATGCTACTCAAGGCTAGGGTCATACCTGCCTGGGCCACATGATCCAAGAGCTCTTCCATGTCTCTTTTCATGTAGTCCAGTGAGGTACATCTCAAGTCATTCACTCCAGCATGGACAATGACAGAGTCATATTTGTACTTGTTGTGGAGTGACTTGAGTGCATGCGTTATGTGGCGGATCCTGGCACCCGACAGGCAGCTGACTGTAATTTTCTCCTTGTTCAGCCTGGTGAGTGGGACATCAGTGTGCCTGACTATAGAGTCACCTATGACTAAAGTGTTGGGTACATTGTCTTGCCTTATGGGCTGTTGTTGGGTGGCACACTGGTGTTGTGAGCTATGTGTCACTTTGGTTGTGACTGGTGTTTGTTTGTGTTTCAGCTTCGGAGGTCCTTGTTGCTTGGGCAGGTTAATGTTAAGGGCCTCCGCATATGTGGGTTTAGTGTTGCTATGTGTGGGTGTTGATGGTGTGGGTTTTGAGGGGCTATGAGTTGCTTGAGGTATAGTGCAAGTGTTAACCTTCTCTTGACTGTTTAGCTCAATCTTTGCTTCCAGTTTGGCTATGTAAGTGCATCTCTCGCAGGTTGTAGTGTTGGGTGGTAGGAGGAGAGGATTGTCTGTGTACATGAGGTAGTTGCCGCATTGCCCCAGTATGCCCAGATTCACCAGGTGGAAAGGAGAAATCACCGGAAGCTGACCCTTGGACATGCCTGTTTAGGTGCGTTTTTTGTAAAGTATAAGAGCTGTTTTCCCTTACCTTTGCAAGGTACTTTGCAATTATAGGCTGTTTAGTGCCTACGATTAATTTCTCCTTATTGACAAGGTGAGTTAAGTGCTTGTATCAGTTTCAGGCTTCCTAGTGCTTTCCAGAAGGTTTTAGAGCAAGTGCTAGTCACAGGGGTTCATATTTTAGTGCTACTACTGAGAAACCAGCTAGTTCTAAGGGAAAGTTTGAAGAACAGGCTTTCTGGCACCTGGAATAGTTTAACTGTAGCCTCGCAGTACTGCACGATGCGAAAAATGTGTAAACACACACATTTTTAAGCCAGAAAGTTGAAAGGGATATAAATCAGCCCCATGGGATCTCAGTTTTGTACTCCAGGGTTTAACTGAAAAGCCCTTTGAACCAGCTAGTGACTTTGACATGAAGTACCTCTCTTGGAAAACTGTCTTTTTGGTGGCCATTACATCAGCTAAAATAAACTCAGAGATTCAGACCCTTTCCTCTTATCATTTTTCACAAAGGTAGGGTTTCCCCTTGTAGTAATCCTTCTTTCATGCCCAGAGTAGCTACTGAGTCTAACATTAATCAATGGATCCAACTAACAGTTTACTTTCCAAATTTTTCCAATAAGGGTGAGTACTTGCTACATCTTCTGGGTTTTCACAGACAGTTATGTTTTTATCTTCACAGAACAAAACAATGTAGAAAATCTGATCAGTTGTTTGTGTACTTTTAACCTAATTATTTAGGCCTCGCAGTATCCAAAGTTACACTGTCTAAATGGATTATGGACTGCATATATTTTATTTATTCCAACTGTGGCCTGAAATTGTATTGTCCTCCAGAAACACATTCTACCAGATCTATGGCTGCTTCATCTGCTTTTTCCTCTAGAGCTTCCATCGACGATATTTGTACAGCAGCCACTTGGTCAAAATCTCATACATTTGTGACACATTACAAACTGGAAATTGTCTCCAAAAGCAGTGCTTCTTTTGGTTTGACAGTGCTTCAGCATAGCCTTCCTTGAGGCCACCCGAGAGTTACATAGCTGGAGACTCTCACCCACTCATGAGGAAGAATGAGAAGTACAACATCAAATTTAGAAGTTATGTACTTGCCATAACTTGGTATCTGTGTTGTCCATTCATTCTTCCTCAACTTCCCTCCTAGCCATCCTCCAACCTAGGGTTTCTTAGATGATCTGTAGGATTTTTTATAGGGAGACTGTGTTCCCTTGTTTGAGCCTCTGGCTTTCCTCTTTTCTTTCCTATCCTTTATTAAGCATCTTTAGCGTTTAAAAAATGCCAGCAGCAAACTCGATCTGAGGAGGTTGAGTACAGTGTAGAGCATTGTGGGTAGTGGGAGACACTCGAGGCTGGAACCTAAGTCTGTAAAAATGTGGCTGAGTCAGATCCAAAGGTCATATCCGTAGCTCAGTCATGAGGAAGAGTGAATGGACAATACAGATACCAAGTTATGTTAAGTACAAAACTTCAAAATAATTAGTAGGGCACATATTATATTGCATGATAACTATTGGAACCAATCAGAGGAAGTTAGAAAGGATTGGGAAGAGAGATTGGATAAGCAATTCACAAAGAAACAATGGGGAGATATATGTATGGCTCCTAAATATGCAACAGTCGAGAAGATTTAGGATCTTTGCTTGGAAGTGTTTGCATAGGTATTTTTATACCCCAAGCAGACTCCAAAGAATTTTTCCTTTGGTAGATTGTAAATGTTGAAAGGTATAATGAGGAAGAAAGAGGCGATTGGGAACATATTTTTTGGGAGTGTAATGAGCTGGCAGTCTTTAAAAATTCCTGCAGACTTCTCTAAAAGAAATTCTGGGTGACAAATTGGTGTAACTAAGGAAATTATTTTTTTGAGGTATGATACAGAATCAGAATTGGCTAGACATAGTAAGGACTTGCTGAATTTGATTTTTGATGGCTGCCAAAAAAAGCATTACTAGAAAATGGAAATCAAAGTCTAAACCAGCTGTACCAGAAGAAGTGAATATAGTAACAGATATAAAACAACATGAAGTGGGATTTTTAGCAAAGGGTAGGGGCAAATTACATTGAAAAAATGGCAATTGTAGGAAGAGTACAAGCAGAATAATGTTTGGAGGAGGAATGAGGTTTAAGAGAAGGCAGGATTTGAATGAGCTATGCAATGTTTAACTGGCAAGGACTGGATAGATTAAAAGTGATGTGTAATGTTTGCAACTGAAAATATGTCAGCATGGTTTGTTTTCATTTATATAAATGTATGATTGCATATGTCATAAGTGATAATTTAAGAAAGATGTTTCTTGTTTAAAAAAAAAAACAACTGCTCTATCCGTGTTTAAAGTCTTTCCTTTCACAATCATGTTCCACACTCCATGGAACTCTTGCTGCAATAGCTGCTGCCATACTAAAACTATCATGCATTTAAAAAGGTGCAAGGGTTCAGCTGAGTTCTATTACCTGGGCTGGAGGTATCTTATTTTTAAAGAGATCACTCCCCGTTTTCATACAAGTTATGTATTCTCCCATACAGTAGCTTTATTACTCTCTACCAGACATTTCATTTATTGCCCTTTCTTGTTGCAGGCTCTCTAAAAAAAAACTTTGTGCCTGTTTTCCCTGTATGCAAAGCCTCATCCCAGTGGAACCTCCACACTATTTTGCAGTATATGTCGGTCTGGGATGTAACATATTACATTTTGCGAAAAAGATTTGTTTGGGAAATGAGTTTTCATAACCCAGACTACCACATATTTTATGTGTTACAACCCAAAACTCCGTGTATCTGTTTTTAGGGGTAGCCTTTTGCATATACTACTGTTCCCCATTAACTTAAGCAGATTTCAGTATTGTACTAATTTCTTTCTGTAATGACTCAATAGTGCATTTTTTTATTTTTGTGAATGGGAATGGCGTAGTAATAATGATTCCTTTCTTGGGGGTAGAGGGCATGCCTCTACCTTCTTGAAGAGTTGGAGTATCACTACATCTGGCTGCTTGATTAAAATTTGATACATTAGTGATTAATACATTTGAGTGCGGTAAGTATCAAACTGACAATGAAACAGTGGCTGTCCAGTTTTATTTTTATAAGTGAAGCAGCAACTACCCAAACTTGCTGCTTCACTGAGTCCTTATTTCACTGTTAAAATTGATCTTGTAGGAGGCGAAGTCTCCTTGTACCCACAGTGAGGGAGCTGTCCTTCACAGTCCCGGCTACTTAAATATGCCAACTCTGATGTCACTGTGTCTTGGAGAAAAGTGAATTCTCCAAATACCACAGTCTTGATGTTTGAACAGTGTGTGTGCACGCACGCGCATGGGTGTGTGTGTGCATATCATTCACACATTTGCAGTCACATATTTGAGTGTTGATAACTGATGACTTGCAGTTAAGCTTTGCACACCTGGCTGCCATTAGTGAGAGCTCCGCGGGTCAGTATAGTACACTGGTTTTGAATTTGGACTTCTGTTTCTTGTGGCTTGTGTTTTGCCGGTAGTGTTTTTGTGAATATTGTATTTCTATTAATGTTATTGTTGTATATTTTTCCTTTGTTTAGGTTGACATTTTTTTATTGGTCTGGTGTTCTTTATCTTAGATTTTTTTTTTTGTAACTTTGGTAGTTTGATTTTTTTCCTTTTAGGTGAATGGAAGAGTGATTTTTCTTTTTGTTATTATTATTATTATGCTTTGTAAAAGTGTGCCTTGTTTCTTCTGGCTTTGATTAGCTAAATTATGATCTTGTGTGCCTAAGATGTGGTGTTTTGCTTTTTAGTGTGTATATTGTATTTTCAAAATTTAGACTGTGATGCTGTGGTGTTTATTGTATACTGAAGCCTATATGATTTTTTTTCACTATAGTCTGTGAGACTGTAGATACAGTTTAGTTTGGTTACTTTTCTTACGATGCTTTACCAAATGTAAATCTTGTCTAGATGATGTAGTCAAGACATTCCTAGGAAGCTCAAAAATGGGTGAGCATTTATCTCTGATCTTTGTTGAGGATGAAATTTCATTTCTGCTTCTTGAGCATCACAAGTCACCACAAAAGTTAAGGAAATTTTCTATCTTAGGGACTTCTCTGTCCTGTCAAGAAGAGAAGCCAATAGCCAAACAGAATTTGTCTGCATGGCTGGGACTCTTATTTTTCTGCAGTGAAAAGACCCAAGGATCATTTTCTTTTAGTGGGGTATTTGCATCTGCTGCATGATTCATGAAGGTGCCTGTGAGCAATATTTGCACCACAACTACTTTATCTCCGCCCACCGGATAACTTGGATTTAAATTGTAATAACAACCAGAGGACCTGTCTTTACATTTTCTTGTGGTTTAATTAAACTGTTAGGGATTCTGTTCAATTGGTTAAGTCACTTCATAATATTTCTCAGAGTTGTTGTTGTGTCTTTCGGCTTATCCCGGTTAGGGATCGCCACAGCGGAACTCCGGTCCGCTAATGTTTGGTAGTGGATTTTTACATGCCGAGTTACCAGCCCTGACGCACAACCTTCAACGAAGGCACTCCCATTCATGCATGCCTCCACATAGACGATGCTCTAGCTGAGAATCGAACGGGACAACGTCTTGCTGTGAGGCGACAACATTACCGCAGCACCACTACCGCAGTAAAACTGTATATTTCTTACTATGAGGAACCTCTTCCAGTAGATGATAGAATTTCCATTTCCAAGTACCCTCACTTGACACTTTTTTTTAATTCTGTAGTACCCAGGCTCAGAATTGTGCATGCCTCTTGCTGGCACGTTGTGACATCACATGCCAAGTGTATAACCCCATATTCACTAGCTCTTTTCAACTACTCACTCAGTTTGGATCTTGTTATTATTGTTTACTGTAGGAATCTTCCTATATCCACTGTCTAAAACCCTAAACATGTGTCCCCTTGCTTATGAGATCGCCAGGTAGGGCCTGCAACAATGCTGTCTTTGTTGCCTAGGAGAAGAAAGTAATGCTCAGAAATGTTGCAAGTGACAGTAAATTCAGGTCAGCTAGTAAGAGGAGAGGATGCAAGAAGATAGATGCCTTTCTAACCATTGGCATGATGGCAGATGGAGATTAGCCAGTGTTTATTTCAAAGGTGGGTTCTTATGTGATCAGAGGCATGAGTTGGAGCAAGGAAGTAAAGTAATAGACTATAAGATCAGGAATTTCTAAAGCTTCCTTCAGCTAAGTCCACAACCCATGTGGCCTCATTCAGTGCATATTTTTCCTTATATGGTGAGGAATTGACCTTGTGCTAGTTACTGATCAAGAGCTAAGAAGTTGATAGGAGAAACATTTCTAATAAACCAGCCTTTGATACAAGACCATGGTTTTAAGCACCACTCCTCCTATGCTGTTATATGTGGGTAATTGGTCAGTTCAATTAAAACACATCTTTGATTGCACTAACAAAATATGTTTGGATTAGGGCATGGGGAGTCTTCTCTTGTTGTTGTCCCCTCCATGCTTTTGCTTTACGAGTTTAAGCTGAGAAAGTGTCTGTTACCTCTGTCACATGTGGTGGGTTTGAGGTCACATCCAGGACATTGGCTGAATGAATGCAGCTTGCTAGGATTTGATCATGTTGATGGCAGAGTACACCTCTACAGTATAAGGCTCAGGTAGCCATGGCCTTGCTGTCTTACACGTAGAAACCGGGTTGGACTAAGGCCACACTTCTTGGCCTCATGGCAGTTACAAAGTGCAGTGACCCATTCACCCACCATCATGTAAATGTTGCAGTAATTGCAGTCACCATACTCTTGAGAGAATCCTTCATTAGATGCACTTCATAGGATTCTGTTTTTGGAGGTGGAAATTGATACTGAGCAATGTCGGTTGTTCCTCTCTAATGATAGGGCCCAGGCAGTCAAGACTTTTGCCATCTTACATGTAGAAACAGGGGTGGATTGAGCTTGTACTTTTTGGGCCTCATGTTAGTTGCAATGAACAGTGATCATACACTCATGTTTGTATAGATGCTACAGTGATTGCAGACCCTGGGGTTCACCGTAAACTGGGAGGATCCCTCCTCAAACCCGCTACATAGGATTCTGCTTTTGGAGGTGGAATTTGATACCATACAGTGTTGATTATTCCTGCCCAATGAGAGGGTCCAGAGAGTCATGATCTTGCTGTCTTACATGTAGTAGCAGTTGTGGACTGAGGTTGTACTTCTTAGGTAGATAAACAGAAGAAAAAGCCAGCACCTTTGAGGATTCAAACAAAACCAAACTTTATTCGAACTGAAACTATAAACTTCACACACCAAAAATGGCATAAAAAGTGTAGAATCCTCCATGTGCCCACAGCCAGCAAGAGTTTAGAAATCCATGAAGCAAGAAAAAGCTAGCAGGTTAGGCTGGTGCACGGCAAGTGAGTTAGGTAGATAAACAGAAGAAAAAGCCAGCACCTTTGAGGATTCAAACAAAACCAAACTTTATTCGAACTGAAACTATAAACTTCACACACCAAAAATGGCATAAAAGTGTAGAATCCTCCATGTGCCCACAGCCAGCAAGAGTTTAGAAATCCATGAAGCAAGAAAAAGCTAGCAGGTTAGGCTGGTGCACGGCAAGTGAGTTAGGTAGATAAACAGAAGAAAAAGCCAGCACCTTTGAGGATTCAAACAAAACCAAACTTTATTCAAACTGAAACTATAAACTTCACACACCAAAATGGCATAAAAGTGTAGAATCCTCCATGTGCCCACAGCCAGCAAGAGTTTAGAAATCCATGAAGCAAGAAAAAGCTAGCAGGTTAGGCTGGTGCACGGCAAGTGAGTTAGGTAGATAAACAGAAGAAAAAGCCAGCACCTTTGAGGATTCAAACAAAACCAAACTTTATTCGAACTGAAACTATAAACTTCACACACCAAAAATGGCATAAAAAGTGTAGAATCCTCCATGTGCCCACAGCCAGCAAGAGTTTAGAAATCCATGAAGCAAGAAAAAGCTAGCAGGTTAGGCTGGTGCACGGCAAGTGAGTTAGGTAGATAAACAGAAGAAAAAGCCAGCACCTTTGAGGATTCAAACAAAACCAAACTTTATTCGAACTGAAACTATAAACTTCACACACCAAAAATGGCATAAAAAGTGTAGAATCCTCCATGTGCCGACAGCCAGCAAGAGTTTAGAAATCCATGAAGCAAGAAAAAGCTAGCAGGTTAGGCTGGTGCACGGCAAGTGAGTTAGGTAGATAAACAGAAGAAAAAGCCAGCACCTTTGAGGATTCAAACAAAACCAAACTTTATTCGAACTGAAACTATAAACTTCACACACCAAAAATGGCATAAAAAGTGTAGAATCCTCCATGTGCCCACAGCCAGCAAGAGTTTAGAAATCCATGAAGCAAGAAAAAGCTAGCAGGTTAGGCTGGTGCACGGCAAGTGAGTTAGGTAGATAAACAGAAGAAAAAGCCAGCACCTTTGAGGATTCAAACAAAACCAAACTTTATTCGAACTGAAACTATAAACTTCACACACCAAAAATGGCATAAAAAGTGTAGAATCCTCCATGTGCCCACAGCCAGCAAGAGTTTAGAAATCCATGAAGCAAGAGAAAGCTAGCAGGTTAGGCTGGTGCACGGCAAGTGAGTTAGGTAGATAAACAGAAGAAAAAGCCAGCACCTTTGAGGATTCAAACAAAACCAAACTTTATTCGAACTGAAACTATAAACTTCACACACCAAAAATGGCATAAAAAGTGTAGAATCCTCCATGTGCCCACAGCCAGCAAGAGTTTAGAAACCCATGAAGCAAGAAAAAGCTAGCAGGTTAGGCTGGTGCACGGCAAGTGAGTTAGGTAGATAAACAGAAGAAAAAGCCAGCACCTTTGAGGATTCAAACAAAACCAAACTTTATTCAACTGAAACTATAAACTTCACACACCAAAAATGGCATAAAAAGTGTAGAATCCTCCATGTGCCCACAGCCAGCAAGAGTTTAGAAATCCATGAAGCAAGAAAAAGCTAGCAGGTTAGGCTGGTGCACGGCAAGTGAGTTAGGTAGATAAACAGAAGAAAAAGCCAGCACCTTTGAGGATTCAAACAAAACCAAACTTTATTGAACTGAAACTATAAACTTCACACACCAAAAATGGCATAAAAAGTGTAGAATCCTCCATGTGCCCACAGCCAGCAAGAGTTTAGAAACCCATGAAGCAAGAAAAAGCTAGCACGTTAGGCTGGTGCACGGCAAGTGAGTTAGGTAGATAAACAGAAGAAAAAGCCAGCACCTTTGAGGATTCAAACAAAACCAAACTTTATTCGAACTGAAACTATAAACTTCACACACCAAAGATGGCATAAAAAGTGTAGAATCCTCCATGTGCCCACAGCCAGCAAGAGTTTAGAAATCCATGAAGCAAGAAAAAGCTAGCAGGTTAGGCTGGTGCACGGCAAGTGAGTTAGGTAGATAAACAGAAGAAAAAGCCAGCACCTTTGAGGATTCAAACAAAACCAAACTTTATTCGAACTGAAACTATAAACTTCACACACCAAAAATGGCATAAAAAGTGTAGAATCCTCCATGTGACCACAGCCAGCAAGAGTTTAGAAATCCATGAAGCAAGAAAAAGCTAGCACGTTAGGCTGGTGCACGGCAAGTGAGTTAGGTAGATAAACAGAAGAAAAAGCCAGCACCTTTGAGGATTCAAACAAAACCAAACTTTATTCGAACTGAAACTATAAACTTCACACACCAAAAATGGCATAAAAAGTGTAGAATCCTCCATGTGCCCACAGCCAGCAAGAGTTTAGAAATCCATGAAGCAAGAAAAAGCTAGCAGGTTAGGCTGGTGCACGGCATGTGAGTTAGGTAGATAAACAGAAGAAAAAGCCAGCACCTTTGAGGATTCAAACAAAACCAAACTTTATTCGAACTGAAATTATAAACTTCACACACCAAAAATGGCATAAAAAGTGTAGAATCCTCCATGTGCCCACAGCCAGCAAGAGTTTAGAAATCCATGAAGCAAGAAAAAGCTAGCAGGTTAGGCTGGTGCACGGCAAGTGAGTTAGGTAGATAAACAGAAGAAAAAGCCAGCACCTTTGAGGATTCAAACAAAACCAAACTTTATTTGAACTGAAACTATAAACTTCACACACCAAAAATGGCATAAAAAGTGTAGAATCCTCCATGTGCCCACAGCCAGCAAGAGTTTAGAAATCCATGAAGCAAGAAAAAGCTAGCAGGTTAGGCTGGTGCACGGCAAGTGAGTTAGGTAGATAAACAGAAGAAAAAGCCAGCACCTTTGAGGATTCAAACAAAACCAATCTTTATTCGAACTGAAACTATAAACTTCACACACCAAAAATGGCATAAAAAGTGTAGAATCCTCCATGTGCCCACAGCCAGCAAGAGTTTAGAAATCCATGAAGCAAGAAAAAGCTAGCAGGTTAGGCTGGTGCACGGCAAGTGAGTTAGGTAGATAAACAGAAGAAAAAGCCAGCACCTTTGAGGATTCAAACAAAACCAAACTTTATTCGAACTGAAACTATAAACTTCACACACCAAAAATGGCATAAAAGTGTAGAATCCTCCATGTGCCCACAGCCAGCAAGAGTTTAGAAATCCATGAAGCAAGAAAAAGCTAGCAGGTTAGGCTGGTGCACGGCAAGTGAGTTAGGTAGATAAACAGAAGAAAAAGCCAGCACCTTTGAGGATTCAAACAAAACCAAACTTTATTCGATCTGAAACTATAAACTTCACACACCAAAAATGGCATAAAAAGTGTAGAATCCTCCATGTGCCCACAGCCAGCAAGAGTTTAGAAATCCATGAAGCAAGAAAAAGCTAGCAGGTTAGGCTGGTGCACGGCAAGTGAGTTAGGTAGATAAACAGAAGAAAAAGCCAACACCTTTGAGGATTCAAACAAAACCAAACTTTATTCGATCTGAAACTATAAACTTCACACACCAAAAATGGCATAAAAAGTGTAGAATCCTCCATGTGCCCACAGCCAGCAAGAGTTTAGAAATCCATGAAGCAAGAAAAAGCTAGCAGGTTAGGCTGGTGCACGGCAAGTGAGTTAGGTAGATAAACAGAAGAAAAAGCCAACACCTTTGAGGATTCAAACAAAACCAAACTTTATTCGAACTGAAACTATAAACTTCACACACCAAAAATGGCATAAAAAGTGTAGAATCCTACATGTGCCCACAGCCAGCAAGAGTTTAGAAATCCATGAAGCAAGAAAAAGCTAGCAGGTTAGGCTGGTGCACGGCAAGTGAGTTAGGTAGATAAACAGAAGAAAAAGCCAGCACCTTTGAGGATTCAAACAAAACCAAACTTTATTCGAACTGAAACTATAAACTTCACACACCAAAAATGGCATAAAAAGTGTAGAATCCTCCATGTGCCCACAGCCAGTAAGAGTTTAGAAATCCATGAAGCAAGAAAAAGCTAGCAGGTTAGGCTGGTGCACGGCAAGTGAGTTAGGTAGATAAACAGAAGAAAAAGCCAGCACCTTTGAGGATTCAAACAAAACCAAACTTTATTCGAACTGAAACTATAAACTTCACACACCAAAAATGGCATAAAAGTGTAGAATCCTCCATGTGCCCACAGCAAGAGTTTAGAAATCCATGAAGCAAGAAAAAGCTAGCAGGTTAGGCTGGTGGACGGCAAGTGAGTTAGGTAGATAAACAGAAGAAAAAGCCAGCACCTTTGAGGATTCAAACAAAACCAAACTTTATTCGAACTGAAACTATAAACTTCACACACCAAAAATGGCATAAAAAGTGTAGAATCCTCCATGTGCCCACAGCCAGCAAGAGCTAGCTTTTTCTTGCTTCATGGATTTCTAAACTCTTGCTGGCTGTGGGCACATGGAGGATTCTACACTTTTTATGCCATTTTTGGTGTGTGAAGTTTATAGTTTCAGATCGAATAAAGTTTGGTTTTGTTTGAATCCTCAAAGGTGCTGGCTTTTTCTTCTGTTTATCTACCTAACTCACTTGCTGTGCACCAGCCTAACCTGCTAGCTTTTTCTTGCTTCATGGATTTCTAAACTCTTGCTGGCTGTGGGCACATGGAGGATTCTACACTTTTTATGCCATTTTTGGTGTGTGAAGTTTATAGTTTCAGTTCGAATAAAGATTGGTTTTGTTTGAATCCTCAAAGGTGCTGGCTTTTTCTTCTGTTTATCTACCTAACTCACTTGCCGTGCACCAGCCTAACCTGCTAGCTTTTTCTTGCTTCATGGATTTCTAAACTCTTGCTGTGGGCACATGGAGGATTCTACACTTTTATGCCATTTTGGTGTGTGAAGTTTATAGTTTCAGTTGAATAAAGTTTGGTTTTGTTTGAATCCTCAAAGGTGCTGGCTTTTTCTTCTGTTTATCTACCTAACTCACTTGCGTGCACCAGCCTAACCTGCTAGCTTTTTCTTGCTTCATGGATTTCTAAACTCTTGCTGGCTGTGGGCACATGGAGGATTCTACACTTTTTATGCCATTTTTGGTGTGTGAAGTTTATAGTTTCAGTTCGAATAAAGTTTGGTTTTGTTTGAATCCTCAAAGGTGCTGGCTTTTTCTTCTGTTTATCTACCTAACTCACTTGCCGTGCACCAGCCTAACCTGCTAGCTTTTTCTTGCTTCATGGAGTTGTACTTCTTAGGCCTCGTGTTAGTCATAGTATCTAATGACCCATTCAGCCATCCTCACATGACAGAACTTTGTTTGGTGCAGAGTTATGATATCCACTGGGATCATTGTCTGGTGTCGCAACCCTGTTAGTGGGCTTTGATATGATGACAGTATCCAGCAATTTCATTATGGGTTTTTCTTTTTTGCTGTGGAGCTTTTGGTATATTGTGATGATGGATACTTTACTGTAACACAGTTGAGTCCCGTTTGAGGCCTCCATAGTGTAGGAAATAGATGACTCCTCTGTAGACAGGGTTACACATAAACTTGCTTAATCTGGACATATATTTCTTGCCTTATAAGCACTTTATGAAAGGGAATTGAGACCAAGACTATTCCTGCTCTGGTTAGACAACCAGGCTATGTTGTGGCACATGAACCAACAGAAGGCCACACATCCTGTACAGAGAGGTGTGCTGTAGGTCTAGCAGTGGGCCATCACTGTCAAAACCATTCACATTCCGGGTGAAGTGAATGTATTAGCAGTGTGGTTCCCTCAAATATAGATTCAGCCCTCGTCTGGAGCTGGGAATAGGTAAGTCATATTTGATGAAAATCCCCTCATCTTCTCAGAATGGGGCACTTGGAGATTTTTTTGGCTACAGAGGACAATGCTGTTGTCCCTTGCTCTGCTCAGTTTAAAAAAACAAGCAGTATGTTTTTCAACTTTCCCACCTGATTCCATGCCTGTATACAAAATTCATGGAAGAAAGAACAAAACTTAAGTTCTTTGCCTTTTGGTGACTAAGTAGGGTATTGTTTCGGGATTTTTGGTCTCTGACAATGCAGAAGTCCATCACATTACAAGCCAGTGGAATATTCTTGGTTTTGGGGGCAAGAGCTGACATCATCTTCAGGCCTGGCTGTTCCAGTAGTTCCTCTGATCCCAGTGAGCCTAACAGCTATAGTCTTCAATGTCATTAAAGCTGCCAGAAAGCTCTGCGAAGTGGAAGAAGGATTTCACTTGGGTGTAGCAATATCCTTACCTTCTAAAGATAGAGTTTTTGCAGGTTATTCTCACCTGTTTCAAACACTGTTTTACTTGGGTCTTCGTTTTTTTTTCATGGAGAATGTGCATGTTTCTGCCATTTTGATGCATCATAACTGTGTGTGCTGTAACTGTAGCCGACGACAGGCATGCCATGCAATGTCTTAACTCATTCAAGCCTAAAATGCCTTTTTTTTTTTTTTTTTTTTTTTTTTTTTTTTTTGTATTTCCAGTTGACACCCATACCTCTTTATGGGATCCAGATCTTTTCTGGGTCTGGCTTCTTTAACTAAGCAACTTAATAAGAAATAATAGGCAGTATTGAAAGTGCAAGGGGTTATTAACAAAAATGACACTAAGTTTGTTAATCTGGGATGTGCTTCAGTAGAGAAAGTAATCATTATTTGTCACTTACTATTCATATGTTCATATTTGTGTTTAGATTTTCATAACTTTGAGTCTTGGATGTTATTGAGGGATGTGGTGTGATATGCCATTGTAGAAGACTGGGAAACTCATTGTTAATGTCCATTTATTTCTACCTGAACTATTGCTAGTTGTTTGCTAGTGATTGTGAAAATAAACAGAACTTTAAATGACTTACAAATTGTTGCAAGACATCAGGTGAAACCTTAGATGTTGTTGAAGAAAACAGTGATATTTGCACTACAAGTTGCTGAGTGATATTCTGAGTTGCTTAAGTTGCTAATTATGCAATTAAGCATATGTTTTCATATTTTTGTAACTAACTCAACAAACATGCACATAGATGAATTTCTTGTTGTCCTGTGAAAGCGTATGTCTGGTTAGCAAAAATGTTCTAACAATATACGTCTAGATTGTAGGGTTTCCAAGGTATGATAATTTGTTTGTAAAGCTTTGGCAAAAAAATTAATTTCGGGTTTGTGTCCATTATGATATATTATAGATAGTATTTATGGAAAGACTGTAAATGTACTGACTGTTATCACTGTAAAGAATACTTCTTACTAATGACATTGATATTTTTTCAGTTATAATAGCTTTTACTGTTCACAAAATATTCACATTTATCTGTCTTATATTTTTTAAGTTTATTTTTCAGAAGTTGCTCAAGAATGCAAGCTGTGTGTAGGCTGCTAGAGGTGTGACATTCCATTACTATAGGTGTTAATAAGTTAGCAGAGTTCTGCAACTTGACATCTTTGAATAATCCGTCTCCTTCTTGGTACTAGAACTTTCTCATTAACAGACTTGTCTAACTGCCATTTTAACTTGCATATGTAGTGGATTTGAAGTTCATCTCTTGGATAATGGTATTCCAGGTTACTGTTACCTGTCTTCATAGAATAATATAATCACATGCCCTTATTTGTAGTGAAGCTTGTTTTTGTGTTTCATAAGATTCAGGTATCCTTTAGAACTAACCCACATTTCCTACTCAGAGTGATCTTAGACTTGTCCTTGAGCCAGGCAATCCATGTCCCTTTATCTCCTAGAAGCATAATACATTGGAGGACTTTCAAGATGGCTGCACACTGATCAACAGCATGACTTCAGCTTTCCCAGTGTGAAAATAGAAACTGAAAAAAGGAGTGCCATTGAAAATGTTTTTTTTTCTTGTAAAATGCAGTTACTGGCTAGTAAATACACTACCAGGACACCAACACAGAAGAAATTTGGGAAAACTGAAAGAAAATCAACCAGAAAAGATGAAGATAAAACAGTCTGGGAAGGATTCTGCAGCTATTCAGCAAAAAGCAGTTCAAGCTTCAGCTTTGGTTCAAGAGATAACTTCCAGTAATTTAGAGGGGAAATAGAAATCAGATGTACTCAGAGGTGATTAAAATAAATGAAACATTGAAGGACTATATTAATTCAAACAACAAAAAGGCAGAAAAAATATAAGAAACTTTAACTAGCCATTCAGATGAACTGATAAAACTGCAAAAATCAGATGTTGACATAAAGAAAAAGCTGGCTAAATACGAGGTTACTCAAGAAGAACTGTAAAAAAATAGTAGAGTTAGAGGACGGAGCACCCAGAAAAAAAAATGAGATTTTCTGCTATACCACAGAAATTGGAAGGAATAGACTGTATTATTTTATGAAAGCACAAATAAGGAACTAGACTGATGTTCTAGAGCAGAATTTATTAATTGAAAGGGCACATTAAATGTATGCTCCAAACCTTGCCATAAGAAAACAGCCAAGACTTATATTAGTAAAGATGCAATCATACGAACAGAAAGAGTTGATCCTGACAGAATTGTGGCAGAAGGGCAACATATTAAAAATTGGAGGCAACAAAGTGTTTGTGGAAAATGATTATTCACAGTATACCCTGCAGAAGAGAAGCAAATTTATCCCAGCAATCAGGGAATGTCAGGAGGCAGATGAGAGATTCATACTGTTGCAGCCAGCTGTCTTCTAAGTGTTTTTTTTTTCCTGGAGAATCAAAATAATTTTTGATGCAGAACAGGCTAAGGAAAAAATTCAAAAGTTTATACAATAAAAAATGAATCAGCAAGCAGAAGACGACTCTGCTTATTATTCATTAGGCAGTAATGTTCATAGAGAGACTTTGCTAGTGAAACCTTTTGCAAAGCAACAAAGGAAAATGCTTGAGAAATAAGAAAAAAGCACAGGAGTTGACTAGAAGAATCACTAGTACATTGGACTTGAACCAGAGTCTGGTGTTGGGAGATGGAGATGAACAGGAAGACAAGCAACTCTGAAATTACTGAATAGATGAAGACTATAAAGCATCTTATCGCATTTGTGAAATATGGCTTTGCAAGAAAAAGTGGCTGAAAAACACTGGACTTTTGTTGACTTTGTTAAACTTGTGGGTGGACAGTAAAGCACATACCCCAGTTATTATCCTTAATGTTTAGAAGGACACTAAAAGGGGAAAAATTAACTGTAAGTATAACAATTATTGTTATTAGCATTTGTATAAAACATTTAATGATATCAACTGCATGTTATATACAGTAAAACAGTTCTGTGTGGTATGTACTCAGGGGTATTTTAAATGTGGGAGGAGTCTTTTCAGTAACTTGTATGAGTCAGAGATGTTAAAGTAAACAAGTACATTTTTAGCTGTAAGAAATATAGATTTTGCAGTATAACAAGAGGGAAAAAGGCAGGACAAAAGCAAGTTTAATGTTCATATGCTGTGATCTTGTGCTACTGGGGTGGGGGTGGGGTGTAATAAGTGCATTGATTATATTATTTGTAGAATTAGGATATTTTCTCTTTTTATTTTACAAGGGTGAATGTCTAGAGTACTACGTTTGGCTTAAGGTGTAAACAAGTGTTTATGTTAGCATGTAGGCTTTGAAAATAAGACCAAATTGTGAAAGCCATGAAAATGTTAAGCGTCTTACAACTGCAAAGTTATTACCTTGTTTGTTTTCCACTGGCAAATGTTCAGTGGAGTCAAGATGTCTACTGCTAAGGGCAGCTAGATGTGCATTATTTTCTGAATTAAATCTACAAAGACTCATTGCAAAGTACATTTCCATAAAGACAAAATGTCTACATGTGCAAGCCGTTAATCTTGAGAATTCTGATTTTTTTGCTGAGGGAAATACAAAATGTAAAGGTACAATGGCAAGCAGTTTAGTGAAAATTTTAAGTTTGAAATTATGGGAAGTGAATAAGACGTATCATCCTACCTAGCAGCCTTAATAATTTCATGCAGTTAAAAGAACAGTGTCCAGTCTAGTTTTATTTAAAGACAGTCAGTACACTTTTTATTAGGGCTAAAAGTTGATGTTTTCTGAAGGCATACAAGCTGTTTTTCGTATCTGGGTGGGGAAGAGAGATAAGAAAAGAACAGACAGCAGTCAGTGTAAGTGGGAGCACAGGCTGCAGGATGCGCTTTAGCATGGGTAATCTTAATTTAGGTTAGATAATGCCTGTAGGTGCTGTCAATTTGGGGCAATTGTTCCCTTTTGAATGGTTAAATTTCATGTTTGGAAGATGTAGATAGTCTTGTGTGTTAGTTCCAAGTTAATGAAGGAATGTTTTGTAATTAGATTTTTGTTTTAGAATTTTCATTAAAACAAAAAACATTGAAAATATGACATAATTTCATATGGAGATGAGAAGAAACAACTGTACAAAAGATCAGCCTGACAGACATTACTATATGCATGTAACACAAAGGTAGACATCCAAAAATACTAGCATGTATAATAGGTGAGAACAACAGCTTTTTATCATGATAGCTATGCTGTCCATATTATCCTAGAATTTGAATGGCCTTATAGGTATATTTAAACAAGACAGAGTCAAGAATTATATTAAGAATTGTGGAGTGCAAATAATGTTGCAGGTGACACATTTGGAAAGAAATGAGCATGTGAATTTGACAAAGAAAGGATTTCAGAATGGATATTCAGCACAATATCAGGGACAGATAGTGTTGCCACCTTTTCAAATGCCCAAAGTGGGACATTTTTTTGTGCAAACGTCAGATTTTGCAAGGCAAAACATACCCATGGCCAGTACAAAGGACAGAACTTCACTTTTTTGCCTAAATAAATGCTTATTCTTGTAGCATTTTAGTTGCTTATTCTGTTTTTATAATATTTAGGTGTTTCAGAAACAGAATAACTGTTTTATGCAACTATTACATTACATATAGGAAATATGTTTGTCCTAATATCTCAGGACATTTGCCATTTTTTCAATTTTTATGCAGGACACAACTGCCCAAAGAGGGACTGTCCCTCACAAAGTGGGACAGGTGGTAGTCCTAGGGACAGAGGAAAAGGGGAGTGATTATACTAATTGCTAGAGAGGCTCCATTAGTGATAGATGAGGGGAAAAAAGATAAAAATGGTAGATTTATGGTAGTAAGGGATTATTGGTATGAGAGGAGGATTACAAAGGCGTGTATTTATGTTCCACCGAAAACTGCTGTTATGGAACTTAAGAAAATTTTGTGCGAAATAATCAGCTTTCAGCAGGGAATAGATTCTTGGCTTGGCTTGGGAGTGCCTTCTGTGTGGAGTCTGCATGTCCTCCCCGCGGTTGGGTAGCATTCGAAAGACATGCGTGCATAAATGGGCGTGCCTTTGTTGAAGGTTGGGCGTCGAGCTGGCACCTCGTCGTTTCATAAAAATCTACTGCCAATCATTAGCGGACCGGAGTTCCGCTGTGGCAACCCCTTACCTGGAAAAAGCTGAAAGACAAACAAACTGTAGTAGATTACTGAAGAAATTTATGAAACTATTTGATATGGAAGATGTGAATTCAGTAGTAAAACTCAGACAGAATGTGCATATTATTCCCCCAGGTACAATGACTGGGCTAGTCTAGATAAAAATTATATTGTACATTAACATATGTATTTAATTGAAAGCTTCAATGCACACCCAGTAACTATTTCTGGACATACACCAATAAAAAGTAAGATGAAAATGTATGGTAATTAATTAAATATATGACACTGGCACTTTCTCACATACATGTTAAAAAAGAGAGAAATTTAATGACCAGGTAGTGGAAATTATTCGAGAGTTATTAGGGAAGCTAGAAATATCTTCAGAAGTTACAGATAGTGACTGGATAAAATGAAAATGGATTTTAAAATAGGGTCAAAATTAGAGAAAGAGATATGGTTAATAAGTAATAGAAATTACTTAGAGGTCCAACAAAGATTAAAGTATTGCAGAATAAGGAGAGTCCCCCAGAATAAGAGGGAGGGCAAATGTTGAGTGCTAAAGAGAAAATGAGGGAGTAGCTGGATAATATGCATGAATTTAGAAATATTGCAGTTAAGAAACTTTTTTTAATAACAACTTAGAGTTCACAAATTTAGTGGAGAAACCTGGCAAAAGAGCCAAGGTAGTGGAAGCAAATAACTTAAGCAGGAAAGGTAATACAGTGGGATGAGGCCAAGAGGACGTTTGGATTGCAGGCCAGAGACTGCCTTCCCTACCCAGGGCTTAATCCGAGAGTACAAGCAAAGATAAAGGGATAGAGGGGAGGTTAAGTGAAAGACCTGCTCTAGTAGAGTTTTTTTAGTTGAATCTAGAACAGAAACAACTGTTAAAAAGAGATGATTAATAGGATATATAAAATATTGCATGATAACTATGAGAATCAGAGGAGGTTAAAAAAGATTGGAAAGATTGCCTGGAAAAACAATTTGCAAGAAAACAATGGGAATACATATGTATGGTTCCCAAGTACACAGCCAAGTCCAGAGGGTTTAGGATCTTTGATTGGAAGTGTTTCCATAAGTATTTTTGTACCCCAAGCAGACTTCTATTTTTTCCTCAAGTAGATAGCAAATGTTGGAGGTGTGATGGAAAAGAATGAGGTAACTAGGAACATATGTTTTCGGAGTATAATGAGTTGGCAGTTTTTTTAAATTCCCTACAGAGTAATCTATCAGAAATATTGGGTGAGCAAATGGCTGTAACTAAGAAACTGATTCTTTTGAGCTGGGATACAGGATCTGAATTGCCTAGACGTGGTAAGGCCCTAGTACGTATAAATCTGTTGGCTGCCAAAAAAGCAATTACTAGAAAACAGAAATCAAAGTCTACACCAACAATATTTGAGGTATGTATTGAAAATTGTCAATAAACTGTAAGAGGGACCTTTAGAAAAGGAGGGAGCAAATTACATAGCGGTAAATGGAATTTGTGGAAACAGTACATTATAGTAATATTCTTGAGGAGGAGGAGGAGAGAAGTTTAAGGGAAGGCAGGAATTCAGTATTTTTTTTGTAATGTTGGACTGATAATAGTAGCAAAGAAAATGTATGTGATTTTATTCTTTCGTAGATATAATTTTGTGTATGTGTGTGTGTGTTTGCATATATATATATATATATATATATATATATATATATGTGTGTGTGTGTGTGTGTGTTTCTATTATCTCAAGCTTTGTTTAATTTCTTTTTCATGGTTTTGCCTCTGTAATTTTTAAGTTTTATACTCTTTTGTAATATTGCCTTCTGGGCTGAGATTGGTCATGTGTGGTCATTTTCTACCTAAGTTAACAAATTTACATAAATAAATCAAATATACTTCTGACCACTGGTGCAAGTGATTTCAAGAATTTGTGCTAAGAGAAGGCCATCAAAAGAGGAAACAAAAGCTGTCATCCAGTACAGAGTGCCATTTTGAAGGTCGTCTGATACAGTAAGTTCTTACAACATATGTGTTTGATTATGATTTCTGCATCTGCAAGAGGGTCTTGTAATATAGATCTGTAATCTGTTAACCTTCTCTCCAGGATATTTTCAGCATGACTTCATCTGTTTGCAAAATTCTCTTGTGTTCTAACTGTATCCCTATGTATAAAGTTAGAACACAAGGATATTTACAGAGAGGCTTGTGCTGTAGATGTTCTTATTGAAATTACTTCTTTACATGAAGGTCATTTAGTCTGAGGAAAGCGTTAGCATCCATGTTGGTTAGCATGGCTTTCAGCAGTAGTCAGTTGCCAAAGGCATGGTAATATATGGCTTCCGCAAATTGGATTTTTCCCATAACATTGAACATCAGAAAAAGGAATTTACATTGGTTGAACAAGTTCAGTATTCTTGTCTGAACATTGACATATATAGTGAATGGTCATGTAGCAATGCTTTTTAAAAGATGAGTAATTTTATTGGCTTCTCTTTGGAAGTGTAAGATTTGATACTAGGAGTCCTTAGAAATTTGAAACAGTTACTAACAGATGCAAAACTGGCTGTTCCACATTTAATGCAATTTTACAGGGAACAAGGCCACCCACAGCCCAACATACCACTTGCCCGATGAATTCACTGTACCTTGGAGAAGATGAAATTCTCCAAATTACTGAAGTTTCATACTTAGCATATGTACCCAAGTTCAAAGGGCTATACTGATCTTTTTCATACTTTCAGTGGGAACCCAGTTATATTAATTCATGTAGTTTGCTTTTTTAAGATAACTTAATTTATGTTTTAAAGAGGCTATTTCGAACAAACATTATGTCTTATAATTACCTAGGCAGTTTAGAAATTGTATTATAGAGTAACACATCACAGTTAACTTATTTGATATTATACTGTTGATCTCACAGGCGTTTGTCCTTTATGTACAATAGTACTAAATAATATTTATAGGTGATGTATTCCTGAAATGTAGATGCTACTATACAAACTGTCCTTTGATTTAAACATTTCTAGAAATAACCTGGATATTGTTTGAAATAAACCAATAACATCAACTCTTTGCTTGAAGTATTTATTAGACAGTTAAATAGCCAGCCATTATATTTTCCTGTACATCTACACAGTGGTAATACATCAATTTTGGAAAACTTTATTTTTTAAGTAGAGTAGCAAGTCATCAGTTACAAAAACTGTGCATCTATAAGTAAATGCTTGAAAATGCAAGAAGATTCCAATATGGTTTTCATATACTTAATTCAAGTAGGTGATTATGATACCCACTTTCTTGTTTGCTTTATCCTGTTTGGATTTTACATGCATATCTCAAGTCAGCTGGTGTTCAGCAAGATGTATAACAGCTAGCTTTGTGGAATCAATTTTTGAAAAGAGACAGTAGTTAAATCTCTTTTTGATTCCTGAGTATTGCCACATTATCACAGTTATCTTATTTCTCCACCCCCCCACCCCCAAAAAAAGGAAAGTGTATTATCAGCTGCGTCCTCTATCTCATCTACATCTCCAGGATGTAAATGCTGTTCAAATCTATATCAACAGCATTGCTAAGAGAAGATTTTCTTTCTATACTATCTTGACAATGGTTTTTCAGTCTTATCTTGATTGCCTTTTTGACTACCAGATTTAAAAAAAAATATGTTGTTTTTGATATTTTTATCCTCATTTGGATTGTTGTCACTTACTCAGATCACCCAAGTTCTTTGCCACAGTTGCTTGAATGTACTAGATCAAGTCATTATCTGCTCATGTGACACTTACTTGCTTCACATGTGAGTGAGATTGTATTGCTTCTATGTGTTTTACAGTGGTCTGATCTCGTAGCTACCCAGTGAAAGAGTGAAAAAGGATTTTCAGTACCTGTTAGTTATCATTCTTTTAGAGGTGCAGTGACCACAAAATAAGAATAATAAAGTGAGGGAACTAATCCCCAGCAAAAAAAAAATACGTATTTTCTACTATCAAATTTGATCATTTTTGACAGACTCAAGTACATGTGATAGGAGATTGCTTATATTTCAGTTTGTGACAACCAGGTTTTAATAACATGATCTTTGATGAGTCTAAGAGATGTAGTAGAGCCTCACTCTTTTGTTAGCCAAGAACTGGACATGTTATGTAATTCTTTGAAAAATTGTTTGTTAAACCAGTCCTTTTGTAAACATAATTATCCATATGCCCGTTGGTAAGGAGGCTGGGTATTTACCCTTGCTAACAATGACCTTGTTTCAGATAGTGACTTGGGTGCTAGGACATCCTACTGAGGGAGGGAACAGCATGTATCAAACTGCCACCTTGCATGCCTTGGCAGGGGGGAAGTGATCTACTTGCAGACTTTGCTGCTTCTAGAGATGTGGGTGTCACTGATAGAAAGGCACATATGAGAATTTGCTGGCTGGGAATACATACAGAATACTGCATACCCAATGTTGAAATTGGTTGGGAACAAATAGCAAGTCTTTAAAAATACAGTTTCCCTTAGTATGATATGTCTGCACTACGTTGATTCTGACTCTCACCCCATTGTGGGAAGGAGAGCAAAATACGTGAGCTGGTGTGTACACTTGACTGAGATCAGCAGACTAGAAATTGATCTATAAATGAATGAACTTAAGAAACATGGTATCGACTGTTAACAGTAATTACATCTATTCCACACTGCTTGTTGTTTAGCATGAACAAGAGGAGGTCATAGATAATAATACCAGATACCTTAGACAGACCTAAGAGTATTGAAACTAGTGGCTTTCCCTTGAGTTTGTCCTGTGTATGAACCACAACCTCAATAAAAGCAGTAGTTGTGCTACACATTTCTTGAAAATGGTGAGTGAAAATAATTCATACATTATTACAAGACATATATTCTCAGACTGGATTACAAATAAAATGTTGAAACATTTCCACATCAAAGAAGGCAGAGAAATTGGCTTACACTACTGAGAGTAATGCAGTCTTTCTTGCAGACTGTCTTCTATTCATTAGTGAAATAGCTGTCTGCAAGCAAATTGTTCATAATTAAATTCACTAGAAGAGCTGCAGTGCCCTAGTTAGTGTGCAGTGCCTCCAGCCTTCTGACCCTTTTTTCTATGCATACATCTTGTTTATAACTTCATACTAAACTGCTTCACTCAAATGAAAGGAAGAATCTCCATTATATCCCAGTATTTCCAGCTAAGCTGTACTGCTGTTTGCTGATTGTTTTATTAGTCATTTGACGAAGTATTTCATTACTGAATCAGCAAAATGACCATTTATAGTTAAATGTGCCTTGTTCTGAGACTTCCTATCCAGTATGTGACACACCTTTCAAAAATTTGTTGCAGTCATATTTCCCTCGCTTACTTGTTAGCTTTTTCAGATATTTTGGTTGCTATTACTCCCAGCAATTATTGTGTGTTAATTTATGCATTCCTTTCAAGAAATTCTGATCTTCAGTATTGTTAGTTATTTTTACTTCAGCTCAAGTTGTGTTCCTTTTCTCTGTATCTTTTGGAGCACGTGGTTGTATTGTGGCCAAATCTTGTGTTTAGCTCTCTCTGACTTTCAGAGAGAATGTTACAGACTTTACTAAACTGTAATATAAAAATGCATCATATTATGTTCAAAAGTGGATGAATTTTGTTACACCTTGCATTTTCAAAAATCCAGGCTAAATTTGCTAGTCAGACATGCAAAATTTCTTCATGTGAACTAGATGTTATACATCTGTATCTTCATATTAAACAGTTTTTTAAATAAAAAATACTTTTGATAATTCAAACATTTTTTATTATAAAAATGTAATTTTAATATCTACCCCATAAAATATCATGTTAACGTGTTTTCTGGTCGTTTTCAGTCAATATACAGTAACTTGTTGATACTTTTGTTAGTGATCCTAGTGAAATAGTTTTTTATACATTAAACCAGATGCCATTGCTAATGTGTAGGCCCTAACATTTGCTGTTTACATTCACCAGTCACTTTTTTTTTCCCTGTCCATTTTAAGCCAGGTCAGTAGTCCTTGAGCAAGTATTTCTGATGCTACTCATCAAATTAAGGAAGGTCTTCTGGCCTTCTGCAAGCAACTTTTAGATACAAAACACTTTTGAAATGAGGTGTCTGCTGTTGATATCATTGCTTGTGGCACATAGTAATAGGCCATAGTTAGAGTTGTGCCTTCCCACTTCTGGGGCCAGGATTTTGCTAATTAGTTTAGTGTAATTATTTATCTGAAGTGGTTTACTTCATTTGGTCTTCAACTTGTGGGATACTGGATCCGTATCGGATCCGAGCCGGCAAATTCACTAGCATCTGCTCCGAGCTCCAAGCTCCTCCCCTTACCCATAATACACCTCCACTACCTTCCAACCCCCAGATCTCGTTTGCCGTAGCTTTCTGAAGCATCGTGATCTCCTGAGCTCCGAGTAGTGAGTGGGTTTTCTGCTTTTAAGTAGCTTCTTTCTCTAACATTTTTGAGTATAAGTGTTTAGTGTAGGTTCCCGCTTCTCCTCCCCCTCACTGATGCATCGTGTAATAGAACTTTTATTGTAGTTTAGAGTTAGTTTGTTAATGGTACATTGCTTCCCCTCCCCCTTCAGTGTTCTGTGTGACTTGAGTGTGTGATGAGTGGTCTGAGTGGGAAAACGTAATTTTTTTCTCTCCTTTTTTCCTTCTCTAGTGTGAGTGGCTTGGATAGAGACATGGCTGATAAGCCTGTTTTCAAAAGGTGCGCTGAGTGTGGCCATAAATTGTCTCCTGCAGATGGCCACACTCTTTGTGTAATGTGCTCGGGCGTTGCCCATCTGAATACGGATTGCTTTATTTGCGCGGGTTTCAACCCATGTGCTATCAAGGACAGGAAGGCTAAGTTGGCCTTGAAAGGCCTTCTTCCCACTTCTGAGGTGGTTGCCTCATCCTCAGCTTCGGTCACAGTGGCTGCTGTGGCTGCCGCTCCTTCCTCTCTTGCCCTTGCTTCTCCTCCCTCCCAGGCTGGGACTCAACCTCCCATTTCTAAGCCCGTGTAAGTGGAGTGGAAAAGGGGCAGAGAGAAGGAGAGAGAGCAAAAATCACATAAGCCAGAGAAACAAAAGAGGTCTCTGGACATTCCCTCTCCCGCCAAAAGTCAGCCTAAGATCCGTGACTCCCCTCGGCTCCAATCTCCGAGATTTTCCCCGGAGCCAGAGGAGACACAGTCTCCATCTAGGACCTCGGTTCCTCAACCTTCCAGGTCGGAGTCCGTGGCCTCATTGAGATCCACGTGGAGCTTATAGGACGTTAACATGGATAAAATGATGAGGAGGTTCATTCTTACTCAGATCCAGATGGGGTTCTTGCCAGCCCCATCTCCCTGTGGAGGAGGGAGCTCGCTTCCATTTTTCACACAGATTTCTCCTTCTCCAATCCATCCACCGGGTTCGGAGTACTCTGATCCGAGGATGGCCTTAGTCAGGGGGTAGGCACCGACTGTATCTGCTTCCTCAACGTCGACAACTGCCTGGAGCATGTTGGATCCGACCAGTTCGTATCTGAGTGGCTCTTGGAGCTGGAGCTTGGGGGTTCGGATCTGAGGGAGCAGAACTTTTTTTCTTCGGCTCCGGCATTATCGGGCCAAGTTCCCTCTCTCGGAGCTCCGTCCACTTCGGGCCCGGCTACGATTCTCCCGTCGGATCCGGGGAAATCAGCTTACTTATTGGTTCCCCAGGAGGTTCATTCTCCCTTGGCGTTCAACATGATAGAAAGGGTTCTCTCCACTGGATCGAGACCCTTGACTATCTCCTTGGATTCCACCCCAAACCTCTCGGCTATATATTCAAATCACCCCCAAACCTTCTTCTGACGAGTCCATGTTCCTGGAGGCTTTTGGCATGGGTCCATCTATTTCCTGGGTATCCCCTCCCGCACATCCCCTGGTGGACCTAGTCATCTTGCAGGCCTGAAAGGACCCGGACACCGTGGAACCAATCCTTAAATGTCCTGATAAGATCTTGAGTCCACCATCAGATAGATCAGTGTGAAACAAGGGCTCCCCCGTAGACGCTGTGGTGGTAGCAGCAGCCACAAAAAAGGAACTAGCCCAAAAGAGTTCCTCGGTTCATCCCCCTTACCGAGAGTCACGGATGACTGACCACTTAGAGAAGCGGGTTTATGCATCAGTAACCTTTTCCATTCAGGCGCTGAACTACCTGGCCCCACATCACAAGACTCCAGCGCGACCTGGTCAAGGAGCTGGCTGAGTCTCCGCCTAAGTCCATGTCGCAGGAGGACAGGGATCCATTCTCCGCAAGGATGGCCACTTTGAAAGCAGTCTCCAACATGTCCATGCGACTCCTCTCACATGCTACTGAAGGAGCGGCTAGGGTGGCTGGGTCCGGCGTGTCCTTGAGGCGCAATGCCTGGCTCAGACTATGTCAGTTTTCAGAACCATTCAATGCATCTTTTGCTAATGCCCCTTATGACGGCTCTACTCTTTTTGTTAAGACCGTCAAAGAGACTTTAGTCCAGAGTGAGAAGGACGGGAAGACACTGTCTGCCATCTGAATCCGCTTCTCGAACCCTCAAAGATCCTTTTCCCAAAAATCAGAGAGGGCAAAAGAAGGTGTGGTTCTGGAAGTCACAGTATTCCCGGGATACTCAGGGCTCTTCTTCTCCCAGAGGCAGAGGGAGACAGGATAGATGCCGGCCCAGAGGCAGAGGGGGTCTGAGGAGTTTTGGGTCTCAAGAACCTTTCTCGGATAGGCCTGGACAGCATCCCCAAGGGTTTGCCCGACTGCTCTACTCTGGAGGCAATCGGGGGATGATTGCCATTGCACCTGGTGGCATGGGGAGTCCATAACATTAGACAGCTAGGTGCTTCAGATCATATCCAGAGGATACTCTATCCCCTTTGTGGTTCCTCCCAAACACCTCCTGGATGTACCACCCACGCAAAGGGAGGCTGCAGCACAGGAAATCTCCAAGCTGCTAGGAAAATGAGCCATCAAACCCGTCCCCGCAGATCAGTCCGGATCAGGCTTCTACTCCACGTTCTTTTTGGTGCCAAAGAAAATGGGGGACTTAAGGCCCATTCTGAACTTACCTACCCTGAACCTGTCATTTGCCAAAGAAAAATTCCGGATGGTCACACTACAGTCCATCATGCCATACCTGCAAGAGAGCGACTGGATGTGCTCGTCAGACCTCCACGATGCCTACTCTCACATAAAGATGCACAGAAGCTCCAGGAGGTTCCTCCGCTTCTGGCTAGGAGCCAATCATTACCAATTTCAAGCCCTACCCTTTGGTCTTACCACAGCCCCCAGGGTGTTCACCAAAGTGATGGCGGTAGTAGTGACTCACCTGAGGCTTCAGGGGATTCAGGTCTATTTGTACCTGGACGATTGGCTCCTCACTGCTCCCACCAGGCATCTACTTTCTCAAACCAGGGAGTATTTCATAAAGCTTGCTCTGCAATTGGGGATCACATTCAACACACATTCGGGGACGGTCCAACATTCTAGCACACAGGTTAAGTCGGACTATTCTGATGTCTTACGAGTGGTCTCTGAATCATTCAGTAGCGGAGCAGATCTTTATGGAGTGGTGTCAGCCTTGCTGCGATCTCTTTGCATCTCCTTCCAGCGCAAAGTGCAGCGAGTTTTTCACTCTGAACCCCCCGCTGGGGGAGTCCCACAGAGATGCTTTAGTCCATGCTTGGCCTCCTGGTCCTCTGTATGATTACCCTCCAGTACCTCTTATTCTGAGGTTTCTACAGAAAGCTCGTCGACTGGGAAGCAGAGCGATCCTCATTGCCCCGTTTGGCCTCACCAGGTATGGTTTCCCTTCCTTTGGTCTCATCTTCTGGGTCCGCCCTGGATTTTGGATCCCATTCATGATCTGATTTCACACCCATCGGGGGTTCCTCATCTGAACCTGGACAGTTTGAAGCTCACGACTTGGCTGCTCCAGTTCCCATGATCACTAGGACTCCTGGATTATCCTCTTTAGTTGGGTCTATTCTGGTGGCTGCTCATAAGTCTTCAACCAGGAAGATTTACCACAGCAAATGGAAACGTTTTTCATTTTGGGCTTCTCAAAGGAGTTTAGACCCTTTCACGGCTCCTATTTCTGCCATTCTTGATTTCCTAGCCAATATTTTTCAACAGGGAGCAAGCTCTTCTACTATCAAAGTTCAATTGGCTGCCATCTCTCATTTTCATGTGGGTGAGAATTCTGCCTCCCTGGCCTCCTCCAGACTTTGTAAAGCCTTTATCAAAAGTACTTTTCTGTTACGCCCCCTGGTCAAGGATCCTGTTCCCCCATGGGACCTTACTATGGTTCTTCAAGCTTTGATCACTCCGCCTTTTGAACCTGCTGCAACCACAGATCTTAAATTCTTATCTTAGAAAACAGCATTCCTGGTGGCTATCACTTCTGCTAAAAGGGTTTCAGAATTGCAAGCTTTGTCCATCAAAGTTCCATATATGATTTTCTATAAAGATAGGGTTTCCCTTTGGACCAATCTGTCCTTTCTTCCTAAGGTTGCATCACAAGTTAACATCAATCAGACCATTAATTTACCTGTTTTCTTCCCAAACTTTGCTAACAAAATGGAATACAAACTCCACTTGTTGGATGTTCATAGACAGTTACATTTTTATTTACACAAGACCAAAAACGTCTGCAAATCCAATCAGTTGTTTGTGTCCTTCTCTAAACCCTTTTTGGGCAAACCTATCTCCAAGGTCACTATTGCTAGGTGGATTTCATTGTGCATCCTTCAGGTCTGTAAGGATAAAGGTGTGTCTCCTCCAGGTCAAGTGAAAGCTCATTCCACCAGGTCCATGGCTATTTGCAGCCTTTTGGTCTAGAGTCTCATTGGATGATATTTGTTCTGCAGCTACTTGGTCCTCATCTCATACCTTTATTTCTCACTACAAATTGGATTTGACTTAGAGGGAGAGCATCCTTTGGTTCCGCATTGCTGAGGAATATCCTTCCATGAGGGCCACCTAAGAGTTTAGTAGCTGGGGACTCTGTCCCACAGGTTGAAGACCAAATGAAGTAAACTACTTCAGATAAAGAAGTTATGTACTCACCATAACGTTGCATCTAAGTAGTTCTACTTCATTTGTCTTCAGCCGTCCCTCCCTCCTTCCCCCTGACCTTATCATATGAACAGCCTGTTGACTGCAGTTGTAGGTCATAAAGTATTTTTCATGTTGGGTTATCAGTATAAGGATCAGCAAACTCGATCTGGGGGTTGGAAGGTAGTGGAGGTGTATTATGGGTAAAGGGAAGAGCTTGGAGCTCGGAGCAGATGCTAGTGAATTTGCCGGCTCGGATCCGAAACGGATCCGGTATCCCACAGACAAATGAAGTAGAACTACTCAGATGGAAAGTTATGGTGAGTACATAACTTATTTTTTTTTACTACATTGCCTTACTCTGTGTCTTAGAGACTTAGGGACACAGGTGGACAGTGGTCTCACCTTCGATAGCTACATCGCCACAACAGTCAGGAAATCCTTCTATGTGACACAACTCATCACTAAGGGCTTTTCATCCACAAAAAAGGAGGTAATTGTCCCACTATACTCGTCCCTCATTAGACCCATTATAGAGTACAACACCCCATTTGGTTTGTACCTCACAAGACATCTTCAACAGCTGGAAGGGCCGCAGAAATACCTCACTAAAAGAATCACAGGCCTAAAGCAGATGCCCTATGCTGTATGTCTAAAAAAACTCCAGCTATACTCTGTGGCATATCGTCTACTCAGAGGCGATCTCTGCTTAACATACAAGGCCATGTCAAACCCTGAGCTGTTGGACATGCTCCACTTAAAGAAATCCCAATCCCTTAGAACCACACGCTCCAGGGATCTAAACCTTGTCATCATAATGAACAAAACATGCTGGAGGGATAGGTTCCTGACCCAGAGACTCCCCATACTCTGAAATAGACTGGCTATACATGTCAAGCAGAGCGCCTCCTTGGCCCTCTTCAAAAGGAACCTTGACGATTGGCTGGGAGATAGGAAATTCACCTCGGGAATCACTTCAGTCACCCTGCTAGACAGGGGTCCAGGGAAGTAAATATTGTGGGAAGAAATAGCCAAGGAATTGTTATGGCTAGACTTGTATAGGCCCTATGGCCGATAGCCTAGTACCAACCTATGAACCTATAAAGCTCTGACAATGACCAAGTTGATTTGACTTTGATTAGCAGCTCAGATGTTGGAAGAGCCTGGTAGGAAGATGGAACTAATGGCAGTTATTTTATATTAACATATAAAATTAAATCAAGTGCTTTTGCAGGGGGGGCAAATCACCTCCACCCCACCACACCCCCCGCATACCCACAGCCTCTGCTAATTGTATTTGCTAACTGTAAGAGATCGCACAGTCTCTGGGGAAAGGACATAATTCTCTCCCTAGGGATTGATCTTGCATAGCTAGGAAAACTATAACCAGTGGATGCCGTGCAGCCAAAAAGGAAACTTGTAAAATGAAAAAGGCTCATATGGTGAGCAGTCACCAACAACCCTCAATGCACTGTAGACTGTTAGTTCTTCACTGAAGTAAATAAAAATGCAGACTCCAGGTGTCACATAAAAATGAAGACTTTATAAATTCCAAACATCAAAGGATGCCAGCTACATAAAAATGGTCAAGTGCTTTAATCCGTTCAACTTTGGACTTCTTCAGAACCCTCTGACTTGCATATGAAACCTCTTTTTATTTAAAAATCATGCAGTCATGTGATGGTTCAATTAGTACAACATTTAAAATTTTAAAGAGACAGCATTACATTTAAGCGTGTAAAATGTGATTTACCACAAGAAACAATACAAAAAACATCGACCAACCAAAAAATACTGTAAAACAGTGTGAGACAAAGTAAGTGAATAAAAACAAAAAGGAAGTGAATTAAGCTTTGTTCATCGACCCTTATATATTGATGAATTACTCAAATTTAAAAACAAGTAGCAAAAATTCATACTAGGTGTATATAAGTGTTTGTGTTATAGGTGTATATAATGCAAGTTTTAAATCATTCTATTAGATCCCTTCTCAGACTCTATTTTAATAGTAGGGGTCCGAATAAACCTTAATATGTGTTTCTTGGTTATTTCTCTTTATACTTCAGCTGGTAGTAGTTTAAGTATTGTTGCCAATGAGGTGTGGTCATTTAAAACAGGAATTGCCGTGACATTCATCCTAAGTTGCCAAGTGAGTTCCATTTTCTCTATCTGTGTTTCCCAATTGCACCCCGTGACATTCTTAGTCATTGTTTCTAAAATACCAAACTTAAACTTTGAATGTGGCACAGGTCTTGCTGTGTCTACACAGGGCATTGTTTGTGTTGTTTTTGGCAATTGCATGTAAATGTTCCTAAATACGTTTACGAAAATGACTTCCTTCCTTTCGTACCACTGTAGAAATATTTACAGTTTGAGCAAATTGCTATGTACACTATTCTGGTATCATAATTCCTGTCTCCCAAATGTGTTAGTGCAGGGGGTTTACAGTAGTTATTTGCTGTTCTTCTAAAATATGTTTACATTGGTTGCATGTACCACAGCATTTAGTGCCCTTGTTACTGGACATTTTTTTTGTCTTGGGGTCTTCATATAAAACTTTTAAGCTCTTCCCGGCCTTGTAGACAAATCTTGGAGTTTCACCAATAGTTGTAAATATATCAGCATTACCCCTGAAGATGTTCCAGTTTCTAATGAATATGTCTTTTATTTCTTTGGTGTAGCTACCAAATGGTTACACCATAGAGTTGGTGTAAATCTTCTCCTGACCATGTTTCATCCTGGTGTCATGGGGCACTAACCCCCCCCCCCCCCATCATTGCCTAGTAGTGGATTGTACTTAGTGCCTGTCGACGAAAATGTGTCAAACAGATGTCGACTTTTGAATGTTTCACTCAAAAATTGTAAACTCATCCATGCATATACATATATACATACAAGTGATAGCTTGTTTAGGAAAATGTGTAATATGCCTTTAAATGTGTGTAAACTGTAACTTTTATCATTAGACATTCTTATAGTAATTACTCAGGTAATTGGTTGTGTTAGAATAATGAACAGCATTGTTAGTTTGGAGTTCAAAATCACTTTTTGCTCCTGAGAGTGAACAGAGGGGTTTGTCCTCATATATATGACAAATCCACATGCAGTTACCGGAGTCTGCTACCAGTTTCTTTCTCTGTTTCTCCATCTTGCAGATTTTACCATCACAATGAATATCTCATGCAAGTCAGCTATATTATACTATCAGGACCACCCTGAATATGACTGAGTTGCAACTAGGTATTTAAGGAACGAAAAATGCCTTCTAACATTCTGATACCTTATGGTAGCATAACATTTTCACTTGACTTCTTTAAGACAGCACAATACTCTTAAGGGATATGAACTGTTTATTTTATCATTTGTTGCCCATTTAATAGGAAAATGTGTCTGTGAGGGTATTGACGAGGAGTTAATGTAAGTAAAATACAAAGCAATGGTTTCTTTACTATGTTGGTGTAGAAAATGGCTGAAGTGATGTGTAATCCAATAGATAGGCACTGTAGTTTGTGTGTGAAGAAGGAAGTATTTTAATTAGAAAAAGACTAAAGTGTATCCTAGTGAAAAAAGGGCCTAAGTAAAGTTCCATGAAACTGTAGACAGATTAGCACAGTTAATTTTAGGCAAGGTGACAGTAAAGGTTTTAAGGAGAAAACATTTACGCATGTGGCACAGTGGTGCAGTAGTTAAAATTGCTGCTTCGCCACACTTGGTTCTACGGTTCATTTTGTGGTTGGAATGCCTTCTGTGCATATCATCTGTGTGTCTGTGTTTTTTTTTTCCTTCCCCGGGTGTTTTGTTTTCCCCTTAATATCCCAAAGACATGCCGTAGATGAAATGGCAATCCTCCCACTTGCTTATAATGTACAAATTAAGGTGTGTGTGTCCTGCAATGGACTGACATTCTACCTTTTGCATATTGGTATTGGCTCTGGTTTTCTGTAACCCTGTATAGGGTTAAGCTGGTGTCAGAACATGAATAAATAAGTCAGTAAATGACAGCACTTATACAGGAGACATTTCACCTTTGGATGGAGGATGACATGGCTTCACAGTGATCATGTAATGTAAATTAAATCTGATAGTTGTTATGGCTAGTTTGGTTATCCTTTAGTTTTATTTTTTATTTATTTTTATTTTATATTTGTTAACCGGGAAAGTCTGACTTGAAACTAAGCCAATTTTCAGCGGAGGCCCGGGGAGAAAGCTCCAGACGTATGTCTTTGTAACGTGGGAGGAAACCGCAGCACCCGGAGGAAAGCCACATGAACGCAGGGAGGACATGCAGACTCTGCACAGAAGGTACCCCAGCCGAGAATCGAACCGTGGAACCTCTTGCTGTGAGGCGATAACGCTACCACTGCACCACTGTAATATTCTCTGGAATTAGTAACAGGTTTGACTCTGTTGTGTAGAAGATTGGTGGGAAGTTAATGTCGATAAGTTTAGTTACAGGATGGTGAGGTGGTTTACTAAAAGGTCTGAGCAGAGAACTCAGACTAAGTTGTCTGAGAGGAGGGATACTGAGTGGAAATCTGCAGGGGTTAGTTCTGAATCCTCTATTAATTATTGCATAACTTTTATTTTGTTTCAGGGATGATTGAAGAGTAGACTTAAACTGCTTGTGTATGATTCAAAGACAGGGTCATACAAATGGTTGAGAAATACTAGTCTGCAAAGGGCTTTGAAGAACTTTGAAAGTTGACAGAAAGATGCAGCTGGTGCTCTTTGGAGCAAGTAATAGTTTTAGCAATACGTTTGTGTGTGTTTGATGTGAAGTGAATTGAAACATCTGAGGAAAAAGATATACAAATCTAGATTACTTAAGCAAATGGTGCAAGCCACTTTGCAAAAGCTGCACCAGAAGGTAAAATAATGCCAGGATTCACTGTAAGAGAAATACAAGGCAGAGATGATTTCTCCTTTTGCATGGAATTTACTATTCTGTGAGTAGTACCGAAGGCCATGTGTAGTTAGGTGATAGGAAGAATACATAGAAGTAGAACTGAAAAGTAAATGAGTGATGGGGGTCATTATGATGCATGACTGTAGTGATCGTCAGTGCTGCTACTTTAGGGGGAAGGAGGGCAAAATTATGGTACATAAATCTGAGGGAAAGAATGAGTCGTTTGCAGTTCAAGAGGAAAGATAGTTAACTGAGGAGTCACAACTTGCAGATTGCAACTGGCAATTTAAGGGCATGAGGAAGCGTTGTTGTAGACATAGTATGTTTTAGGAATTCTTACTTTCAAAAAACAAAAATTGAAGAGTCTTATGTGAGTGGGGTAGTAAAGGTAAAGAGGAAATAGGGGACCAGGTCAGGTGATAATAGTCTAGTTGTGTCATTCAGGAAATTAGATCATGATTTTGTTTATATTTTTTTCACTAGGTACATTGTATAATATAGTATATTGAGAGCTGCTACTTCTAGTGAACCATTTATCACCAAACTTTTATCTTATTGTGAAACTACATATGACAAAAGTAAGACAGTACCATCATCATCATCGTTATTATTATCATTGTCATTATTTTTTGCTTGTTACATAGATAAACCTACTAAATACAAGTGTCTCTTTACATATGTGACCCAGGAGCGTTATGTGGTTAGGTGACTTGCTAAGAGTTACACAGTTCATAAGTGGAGACTGAGAGAATGAATACCAGGCCTTCATGGCAAAGCTCATTTAATGGCCTACAGTCTTAATTCGCAACACTAAGTTGCCAGGCCATCAACAGAGTGCTTGATTCTTGAAATATTCTGTTGAATCCAGGAGTATTGTCCAGTTTCAGGGCTGCATTTACCTCATATAGCCCTGGTTTCTGTTTAGTCTAAATCTGCAAGAACTCCAAGGCTATCCCTTTTTGGAAAAGGCTTTTCCATAACTATGACAGTATACCACAAAGACCCATCTTCTCCAAATGAGGCTGTTACTTCCACCAGGCAACCAACTCAGCTACATGCCAAACTATTAAAGTTCACTAATGTTAAAACTCTTGTTATCTGACTACTTAGACAAATATTACTTTATCATCTGTGCATAGTGACTTGTCTTATATGGTACAAGATTTCCTAACATCATCTGTCTTCCCTGTTGAGGAGGAGACATTGCTCATTGATGAAATGCTAATTAGATTGAGAAACAGCTGATGTTCAACATTTAGATCACTTTTTGCAGTAGTTTAAGCTGTTTAGGTTTTGCCCCAGTGACCACCCAGCTTTCAAAGCTTAGAGATGCCCTCCACACACACAAACTGTCATGTGCTTGAGAGGAGCTCCAGTATAAAGGCAGACCAATTTAGTAAGAACTTTTTTGCCACCAAGGTGCACTCCTTCAGCAGGCACTGCAGAACTGTTGGCTGGCTTGCAATCCTTTAAGACTGGGCAAATATGTTCCCTTTGGGGAAAACCATCCAATAAATTGTAGTTTTCTGAGGATTTTTTTTAACTAAAATGTTATGCCTGCTAGGAAACTGAATATTTTTAAGGACTGACATTGCATTTCTAAGGAAGTTTGTGTGTAAATGCTTATGTGAACGTTTTGTGTATAAAACTCTGATTTTATGACAGACTTTTCCTACAGGTTGTATAGGTTTGTGTTTGGGGCTTGTGCTACACTGTCAGTGGTTTACTTAGATTCATAGAGTGTTACTAGGCTAAAGGGGGGGGGGACTTTCTAAGAATTACTATGTTTTCCTGAAAGAATAATGATGTCCTGTATCCAAATAGGATATTGACAGCCAGGCATTTATAAGGTACCTCTGCCCAAAAGGGACAGGGGTGCCAGGCCCTGTGTAAATTTCCTGTTCCCCATCCACTGGTCTAGGTTGCACTTAAATTGGGTAATAGATGAACTCAGCTTCAAGTGGATGGAAAGCCTGTTTCATAGGAGGAGCAGTCTCTGGGTCACATATCTATCTCTCCAGCATGTTCTGTTTAAGTCACAGACAAAGATCAGGTCCCTAGACCTTGTATTTCTGGCACCGTTTGATTTACGAATATGCAGGAGTTTCATACGTGTGGGGTTTCCGGATGCCTTGTAAGCCAGTCATAGATCCCTACTCAGCAATCTGTAGCAGACCGAGTATACAGAAAGGGCTTTAAGGCATTCTGCATAAGGCAGGTTTATTACGCCTTGTTTTTGTTTTGTAAGGAACCTCTGAGGTTTCTCTAGTTGCTGCATGTGCCTGTCAGATACATATCAAAGGGAGCATTGTACTCTATGATTGGTCTGATAAAGGCAGAGTAGAGTCGGATAATGATCTCTGTGGACCTAGATGCCATGCCTTTATTTACAAGTTGCTCAATACAGGATTTCCTCACTACTGTGGCTGCGTGGTGGTCAAAGGTAAGGCTACTGTCTGCATGTGTACCCAGATCCCTGACCACTGGGTCAACTCTTAGGGCATACTATCAGCATGGTAATTAGGATGGCTGACATCCCAAATGGTTAAGTTATGCATTTCTTAGCACTGAATTTAAGACCATGGCTTTGGCACTATTTGTTAGTCAGAGACAGGCCTTTTTGAAGAATGCTAGTGTCTGCAGGGAAGTTGATGATAACCTCCAGCTTTTAATCATCTGCAAACTTAGCCAGCCATAAACCTTCACTGTTTGCTTCCACTTCAGAGAAGTAAATGCCAAAAAGGAGCAGGCCCAGTACCAAGCCTTGGGAGACTCCGCTAGTGACAGGTCTCTTGGTGGAAGTAGCCTTCCTTATTTTGACCTCTTATCAGTGAGCCAGTTGGCTATTCAGCTGGTGATAAAATGGTTTATACCTAATTTAGTGAGCTATTCTACAATGCCTGAGTGGGGTATCGTATCAGAAGTCTTGGCCAGGTCGAGGTAAGCTGTGTGCACAGTTTTCCCCTCATCCATTCCATTGGTTACCCTCTCACCACCAGATTCAATAGGCATGACCTTCTTTTAACAAGGCCAAACTGTGATGGATGCAGTGTTTGCAGGTTACCTATGTTCTTGCTTATCACGTCCGTGATGATTCTCTCCATGGCCTTACATATGAGGCCGATCACACTTTGGTTCTGTAGTTACCCTGATTGGTAGTTGGACCTTCTTTATGCAGGGCAATGATTGTAGCCATCTTCCAATCCTTGGGCACAATACCTGACTGTAGGCTCCAGTTTAAAAGTGATTTAGATGGAACAGAGAGGTCAAGTTTCATGCTGCTTAATAAACATACCAGGATGTTATCAGGCCCCATCAGTGCAGTATTTTTGTTCTTGGAAAGTGCATTGATGAATAGTGGTGGTTGAGTAGATTGTGGTATGTAGTATTTCCCTTGGACTTTCAGGGAGAGGGATGGAGGTGGGGGGATTTGAGCTGAACCTGTAAGCCAAAACATTGGCAGTGACCGCCGGCTCAGTGTGAGTGATGCCATTTACAATAAGTTCTGTGCATTGTTACATATTTCCCTTTAGGTTGCAGACATAGCTGTAGAAAGCTTTGTGGTTGTCCTTTGCCTAATAAGCAATTTTTTTCTTCAAATTTAGCCTTTGAAGTATTAATTAACCCTCTTAGCTGCCTGTTTAGATCAGGGGGCTTTTAGTGTGTTGGGCTTTGCTCCTTCTATACTTTGCCAAGATTTTTTTTTATATTTTTGTTGTATAACTGATTGATATTGTGATTCTACCAGAGTGACTTGTCTTTTGAGTTTGTTTTATTCTTAATACGAGTCAGCACACCTCACTGTATACAGCTCTCAGTATTGCTGTACAGGGATTTTTAAATATCTCAGCATATGCTATGGTGTTTACTGGGTTTGGGGCTGCTTGGAATTTAGCCAATGTGTTGTTTAGTAGAGAGAGAGGTTAGCTTTGGAATAGTTCCTAAAGCTTTTTGGTTTCGGTGGGTCCCCAAATTTAATTTTTATTTCAAGCAATACTTCCTCATGGTCAGATCTGACAAGTGAGGACATTACATTGGGTGAGGAACATCACACCCCCATGTTTGTGACTACAAGGTCAAAGATGTTTCTACCCCTGGTAGGAGAATGGACGAACTGTTCCACGATGTTGGTATTAACAAAGGTTAGGAATCGCTGAGCCTGTACATTAGAAGTGGTGTGGGATTCTCAGCCGATAGAGGGATAGTTAATATCCCCCATGAAGATCATATTGTGTTGAACGGTGAAGGACTCTGGTATATTGAGATAAGTTATATGGGTTTCCTGGGACATGGAGGGGAACCTGTAGTTTGCAAGGATATGGTACGAGACCCTCTATATGATGAGATACACATGAGTTCCACTGGGTTATACAGTTTAACTATTCTGGATGTGAGGTTGTTTTTAATATAGACTCCTCCACCTTTAGTTCCCTCCTGTGCAGTAGCTGGTCTAAAGGTGCAAAAGGCATTATAACCTTGCACTGCTGGGGTACTGTCCATGACTTTAAACCTTGTCTCCATTACTATATAGATGTCTACACTCTCCTGGGAGAGGAAAATTTTTAGGGAGTGGAGTTTCTTGTTAACACTTGTAGCATTGAGAAGTACTACCATCAGATTTCCTTTGTAAGTTCATTCCAGTCAGGAGGTTTATCAGTTTGGCATTATGGGTGTCAAAAAGGGCTTCGCCAATATTTGAAAGCCTAGAGGGTACAAGTGCAGACCATCCCAGGCAAAACAGCGAAGTCTGTCATCTATGTCCTTGCAGGCTGTCAAATGTTGTACCTTTGGATTGACACCAGAATTTAAGCCGATTGTTAAAGTCAATCATTTTCTGTTGGTAATGTGGCATCATCCTTGGAGAAGGGAGTATGCTGCTCACTGCTAGGCTCATACCTACCTGAGACACATAATCAGCGAACTCAATTATGTCTCACTTCATACAGTTAAGGGAGGTATGTCTCAGGTAATACTGCTTCCTGTGGTTTAATGACCTGAGCACCTGTGTGACTTGATGGATCCTAGCTCCAGAAAGGCAGCTAACTGTGACTCTCTCCTTACTCAGTCTAGTAAGGGGGACATCGGTGTGGCTCATTATAGAATCACCAATGACCAGGAAATTTGGAGTGCATTAGCCACAGAGGCATTGGATACAGTACTGCTATGTGTAGCTGTGAGTGGTATTTTAACAGAGTGTTTACGTGATGGTTGAGGACCCTTTTTTGATTGTGCTGTGCAGGAGGTCTTATTGTTTTAGGAAGGTTATCTGTAAGTGCATCAGCATAAGTAGTTTTATGTGTAGAGTTTTTACCCTGTGCAGTAGGTGTGGTGCAAGTGTCACTGACAACTATTATAAGATTAGTTTTGATTGTATGAGAAAGTTTTGCCTCCAAAGTTTATGTACACCTCTCACATACTTGTCTGTTTTATTAATAATAAGTCGGTTGTCATACATAAGGCAACTGCTACAGTACCTCAGAATACCCATATCAACCAGATTGGCCAAAGAGAGAGTCAGGAAATGCGTATCTGTGGCTGTTAACCTACTATGGAGGAGTGATGACATTTATATGTTGAATAGTCAATATTAGTCAGTATATGTTGGTGAGTCAACCCTATCTCATTTTTTCAGAAAGACAGGCTTTCTTTGATAATTAACTCTTCTTTTATGCCTAAAGTGGTCTCAGAGTTTATCTTAAGCCAGAATATTAATCTCCCTGTCTTCTTCCATAAACTCAAGAACATGACAGAAAAGATTCTTCACACTCTGGATGTCCACAGGTAGCACTGATGCTACCAAGGCAAAAATCAAGCCTTCAGGAAATCTAATCAGTTGTTTTCTCCTGTGAAGATAAAGGGAAAGGACAGCCAGTGTCAAAGCAGACTATTTCCAGATTGTCATCTCATGCTGTTACCTTTTGATGTGAAGTTGTTCAATCTCACCCTTTATTCTTACATGTGGGTTCGAGTCGGCTGCTTTACTAGCCTATCCCAGATCAGGTATCCTAAATTAGATATGCCAATAAGTGACGTCAATACTTCAGGTTTGTAACAAGGAATCACTTGAATAAAGCTCTGTAGACATTGCTGTCCTTGAAGAGTAGCATTAAGTGATTGTGTCTACAAAATTTGGAACCCCTTGTTAGGACTCAAACCATTGCAAATTGAGTCTCATTGCAAGTACAGCTCTGCAGAGATCAGTCAGAGCATGTTGTACATGAAGGGCAGCAGTACCCATAGACCTCTTTGGAGGAGATCCAAACCTTTGCCAAGCATTAAAAGTTAGACCACATTTTGAAAGCTGGGAGATGGTGTAAAACAGCAGCTGTCCAAAGCATGTTAGATTCTGCTCTCACCCATTTCGTAGGTTGCTGTTTTACCAAACAGTAATAGAACATGAACAGAGAAGTATTACAGGCTCTTGTGTTACTCGCCATAACAGTGGATGAGTTGCCTATTGTCAAAATGAATATTGTAATAATGAAGTACATGAAGTCAAGAACAAAACTGTAATACAGTGTAAATGCAAATATTGTGAATGTTGGATGACAAAACATCAACTTGTATTAATAACAGAATGTTGTCTTTTCCATCTGATCTCAACCTGTGGGTTGTCGGATCTGACTTAAATTCAAAGCTGGCCATCCTCAGAATCTTCAGACACAGAGCTCTGCTTCCTCAAACCATAAGACCCTACTGTTGCACCCTTTCCTCAGATCCCATATGCCTCAGTTATATTGGGATTGTGGATGACGAGCTCTGCCATCTAGTATCCTTTGGATAGCATTTTATTTTTTAACATTTTTGAAAGCCTTTTCCTCTGCCCTTATTTAGATGGTTCTGATGGGTTTGTTACGTGTTTAAAGAAAGCTTTGCTCAGTTAGTTGATGTGTGTGACTTGTTTGGCTTTCCCACCTTTGTTTCTTTTCTATTCAGACTAGTCAGTTGGTAGTTATTTAGATTGTGTGTCTTTCTTAGTAGTTGTTAGATATAGTAGATAAAGAAATAACTGGTAAGAGTTTTCTTGTGCTCTGCTTTGTTAGGTAGTTAAATAAATAGGTAGGTTAAACTGGTTACTTGTGTGATCTTTTTTCTGTGTGGTACTGTGCCTTTGTTAGTCCTAAGATGCATAGTTCTGAGGCTTTGAGGTTTAAGAAATGTTTGTTGTGTGGGGATAAACTGACTCCTCAGGATGCCCATGACAAATGTGTGTACTATTTGGGTGTTGCCCATTTGGAAACTGACTGTGAGGCATGCGGCAGATTCGAAACTAGAGCTGTTAATGAAAGGCAAGCTAAATTAGTACTTAAAAGTCTTCTCAAACCATCCTGTGTTTTTCTTCCTCCTCTTCCCCTAGTAAGAGGTGTTACAAGTGGGAGAAGGATAGATCCAGGGAAAAAGAGGCTGACGCCCATGAAAAAGAGTGGGAAGGTTGCAGATGACTTTCCGTGTCTTTGGAGGATCTGCCTGAGCCAAAGTTACACCACCTTTCCTCTCTTCTGGCTCCAATCCCTTTGGTGCTTTCATGGCCTTGATCTCCAGTACGTCTTGTATCAGAGTCTTCTAATAGCCCAGTTCTCAACATATCCAACCCCTTTCTGGCTAAGGACCCTACACATTCCGCGGGCAGGCTACAGTCACCCTTGTGCCCTTGATAGCTTGGCATTGGTCTTGGCACCAGTGTCTATCGAGAGGGATACAAAGAGAGCTGGGTATAGTCATCCAGCTTTGGATTTGGCCTTTACCATCATGGAGAGAATCCTCTTCCATTCAAAGATGGGGACTCCAACAGTTTCTTCAGATCTGTTCAATCTCTGCTTGCAGATCTACATCAGCTGCCTCTGGGACAGCCTGCAACTTTGAGTCCCCAGGTTCCTCTTCCTTCAGCACTCCCCACTTCTTCTGTGTCTTCTCCCTCTTTCCCACCAATGGAGGTGCATCGCAAGAGGAAGAGGAAACACTTGGGTTTTCTGAGGAATTACTCAGCAAGGAGACCAACCTCAATGAGGGGGTAGGGCTTTCCCCATATCATCCCCATGACAACTCCTTTAACGATTTGATGGAATTGTTAAGACAGCCTGGGGGCTGAACCACAGAAGCTCCTCCCCTGGAAGAGGAGTCAGTGTTTTTGGAGGCCTTCTGTGCAGCCCCATGCCCGTCCTGGGTAGTCTGCTCTTCATATGTTTTATAGACCTGGGGTATCGAAGGACATGGAGAGAACCCATTGTGGTGGAACAGATTTCCAAGAGACAAGACAAGATTTTGGCCCCTCCTTACTGGAGTAAGGGTCATGATTGAGGCGGCCACTAACAAGGACATCTTCGAGAAGAGTTCCCAAGTGCATCCACCCAACAGAGGCCTTGAACCATTTGGGAAAGTGCACCTATACTTCAGCCACCTTTGCCTTGCGTACTGAATTATTTTGCTTACTTGACAAGGCTTCAGCAAGACTTGGTAGCTGAAGTGTCAAAGGCTGTCAAGACCCAGCAGTCACCAGAGAATCGGAAGACTTTATTATTGTTTGTTAAAAAAAGGTGGTTTACAGAAGGTTTTAGGAAACCAACAGATGTGAGTAATTTATTATTTCATAGTAGATGACACCCTTCATTTATTGCTAAAATTATAACATAACGTCTATGGAATGTGATAACATCAGCAGATAATACATTTTTTACAGGGATGCACTTCTTGAAGGTCATGTTTGAAGCACATTATTAATAAAGTAACAGATGCTTGTGCTGAAGAATGCGCACATGCACATACACTTTTTATTATATAACATGAGTTAGGAAGTATTTCACAGTTAAGCAGACACTGTCAAATAGTGGTAGTGGTGAGGGAAGGCAGGTGCTTTATAAGAAAATTGAGGTGGCAGTGCATGGTACTGACTATAGTGACATTGGGGCTAGAAGTAGAAATAGACTTCATGACATCCCCTGTGATAACAGTATATATGCATGCATGCACGCAGCAGTCAGTTGACAGTTCATTTGTCTAATTGTGTGTACCATTTTTCAGAAATAAGCAATATATTTCTCTACTGCATGCAGTAATACATTGCAGATATAGCAGTACTTAACAAAGGTATATAAATATTACTAAAGAAGTGATGAAACTATTATATAAATAATGACTGCAATATCCTGACACATGGTACATTTTAAATGTGCAAATTGTGATTCTTTCCAACAAGTTAAAGGAGCATTTGTATCTGCACATGTAACACTTGACACTAGATATTTTCTTAATCGCAATACAGAATGTACTCTGGTACAAAACTGCAAGAATGCTAAATAAACGGCAAACTTAAAAACTTCTTTAAATTGGAATTTAACTCATAAACAACAAACTGCAGTTGGTTTTGCAAAGAGTACAAATCCATCTTCAGGTATCAAGCACCAATTTAATTAATACAATTTAAATAAAAAATTAATAATGTTACACGCAACGTAAAAATGTTTATTTATTTATAATTTTGATGCAAAAAGGTTTGCAAAGAACAGATAAGATTTTAGCTAGGATTTTTTATTCAAACGCAGTGGCATGTGACTTAAGTTTTTGTATAAATTGATTGTTACAGCAATTGATTCTGGATCAGCAGGCACAAGCAATTCATTATTGTATGAAAATTAAATCATTCCAGTATATTACTGGAGTGACATACTTCAAAATGTTCCTGCTTTTGAGCAGAAGAGAAAAACTTCTAAACCAGTGTTACAAACATCAAACTAGTATGAGAAACTTCCAAACGTTTTACAAACATCAAACTAGTATGTTGCTTGTTTGTTCAAGTAAGTAAACACAGAAATAGAGTATGCAGTGAAAACCAGTGAGGAAGGCAGAGAAAAGGGGTTAGAGATGGTTGTATCTGTTTATCTAATTGTGATCAAACAGTATTCAAGATAGTGAGGAAGCTTTATTGTGTTATAGAAAGCATAGTGAGGAATACTTTTGTCAGAATAAGAAATAGTTATGTTATTGCATATCTTTGGTTAGACCTAACATGAGGTGCTGTGTCATTTAATTGACTGCATCTGCATTCATCTCTTGCGAAGATCAACATATTATGGTAGAGAAGAGGTTATATGTCTCATGTAGACTAAATGAACTGTAGTTATTTTTTCATTCGCTGCTGGTAAGGTGTTACTTATATTCTTAAAGATACAAAATAGATAAAGTTTTAAAGAGGCCAACTAAAATGATGCATGATTTACTTCGAGAAACATGACTATGAAAGAACGAAAGATCCTTAGTTTAGTTATCGTAAGACAGAGAATAAAAGACTGAGGTTGAGAGAAATGCTCTATAATTAAAATAACAGTAGTAGACACACACACACACACACACACACACACACACACACACACACACACACACACACACAATGATTATCTTGTCATTCAGTGAATGCTCAAAAGCACGCATACAAAATAAGTGAGCCTTTTGGATCGAATCTAAAAAGATCAAAGAAAAAAATATCTTTATTGTAGGGGAAAGACCTGCCCCCTGCTCCCCCCACAACCCAGGATAATTAGATATACCAACTCTGAGAACACATAACAGCAAGGTAAGGGCAAATTCACAAAGCCCAGTCTATTGCAATTTCACAAGCAAAGCAGCCAGCAAGGTGAAAATGTGTGTGTTTCTGTATGTATGTATATATATATATATATATATATATATATATATATATATATATATATATATATATATATATATATATATAATTTTATATGCTTTGAAAGGGGAGAAAAGTTTCATAGAACAGAGCTCTCTGACAAGGAATTGTCACTGTAGAGAGGAATACGGCTTGGTAGAAGTTAAGTGTTGTTTCTTCACAAAATGGTGTGTACTTGTAATATTTCTGTGATTATAGTAGGGGCAAAAATATAATTGGATTTAAGACACATGGAACTGTACTTGGTGCAAGTTCATATGGAATCTAAAGTATAATAAGTGAGGAGTACAACTGTTTAAATAGTTTAGAACTCTGTCTCTGTCCTGTTAAGAGTTTGTGTGACTTCCTTTGTGAAGGTCTCTGCTGTTAAATAGAAAAATATATAGGTGACATAACAGCACAGTGGTGAATAGGGTAGACGGAATTCTATTCATGGACAACTTTCATATCTTGAATTTATCCAGAAAGACTGGCCACTTGTAAGGTGATAAAAAATTATGGTAGTGATTTAAAATAGTTGGAAAAGAGGATTTTTTTAATTGATATAAGCAGATAGTGAAGGTGGTCCATTACATCAGTTCCAGTTTCTTGTCTACCCCCTCTCAAAAGTACTGAACACTCTGCTGGCATTAACAAGAAACTCTGGCCTTTACAGACGGCCAGTTTCACACTACTTTTTGCCCATATTTGGTCAGAGGAATGTCGGCAGGTCAGGAGTGAGATCAGCAGGCTGCTTTGCCTTGAGAGCAGAGCAACAGTGAGAACATCATTTTTGTGATGTTTGGGCTAGACGTGGGGGTGAATGAAAGTGCAAGAGAGAATTCATGTAAGTATGCAGTTTAAACATAAGATTTTAAAAAGTGCATACATTATGTAGTCTTTTGAAAAGTTAAAGGAACTTATACCAAATCGATACTTTTGTGATGCATTCTCCAAATTTCTCTGCCGTTCTTTCAGGTGATTATGCTGAATGAGACTGAAAACAGGTTAATTTCGGAGTCATATTTTTACATAACTTTTTTTTCTTTATAACTTCTTATTTATTTTGTTTCTACAGTATTTTAAATCACATGCCTTTAGGTCATTTCTTAATATCTCCCATTCTGTCTTGGATTTTTACCAATAGCTTAAAATTCAGGAAGGCAGTTACACAGCTTCAGCTGTTGCTCTACATGGCCTACTGAATTAATGTAAAATGAGCACATTGAGCCACCGAAGATCAGTGTATCTCTGCCTGTAATTATACACTAATTACTAAAAGTAGTATTAAAGACTGAGACATCTACACTGATGCAACAGTTCCTAGATACAGAGCTGAGTCTAAAGACGAACTCAAACTTTGTACTTTACAAAAGGTAGTTGCAGTAGAAAACAGGCCACTTAATTGCAGTTTTAATTCTTTACTGTTGATTTCTGCCTTCTGTAACAAAATATTTCTGCATTTGGGCCAAGTGAACTTTTGCCTGTTGGCCTTTAGATTAAAATCATATGTGCACCTCTTTTTTTGCCCACTTATGAAAATTATGTACTTTTATCATTGTATTTTGTGCTTAAAAATACTTAAAAAAAACTAACATTTATTTCAGGAACAACCTGTTTAATACATAACTTTGCTTTCTTTTTTTCCTAAGTAACATCTGACCTAGAAGGAAGAATAAACATTAATAGAAAATTGTAGACTCCAAAATGTAATGTTTACAGTTAATATAATAGAATGTGGTATTGTTTATAAAATCTGAAATTCCTTGAAGTATTTCCCATGAATATCACGTCACTGAAACTTTTTATTTAACTTTTAGAATGATTTTTAAACAGTGACTTGCTAAAAGACAAGTTATATAAATAAAATTACATTTCTATGGTTAGCCCTAAATATTCCATAGTTTTATAATTAAGAAAAACATGCAGCGAAGAGGGGGGGGGGGGAATAGTACTAAAGTAAGCTTCTTTCATTTATTTGTTTATGTATCTGTGTATCTATAAATCATTTGTTAATCATGTAAGATCCAAGGACCTCTTTTCAGACATAATCTAGGCACAAACTTTGTGTAAGAAGTTTAAAAACGACTATACATAACAAGGCTAATAACAATACCATGCCAGTAATGATTTTTTCCAATACCTGCTGTCATATTAAAGTTCAGGGGAGCTGGATCCTCTTCCTGCACTCAGCAGTTTTAAGGGAGACATGTACTCTTGTATGAGACATTAATCCTTTGCAGAATGCTCATACGTGTCCTTACTGACACACACACACACCTGTGAACACTGCTAACTTCTGCATTGCAGTGTCACCCTTTAAACTGTTTCAGAATGCTAATACACTGTTACTCTTTTTCAAAGAGTATTAGTTTTTTGTTGCCAGAGTAGTACTTCAGCCAGCAAGTTGTCACAGCCCTGTGAGGAAGTAAGAAGGTTGGGGATCTGTGATTACTGTAGAATGACACAACAGAAAAAATGAGGTACAATTAGTGTTCAACACTATTTTGTATAGCTTTGCAGAGCCATTTTATTGCAAGACTTTTCATTGCTACTATACTTCCTTCAGATCCTAAATTGTTTTTTAAATAAATCTTTTTTAGAAGAAACAATCAACAAACCTTTGACCAAAAAAAACCCACATATTAGTTAAAAGAAGATGTCATCTCATTGGCAATAAAAAATAACTTGCTGTGGATGTAACACAAGTATTGATTCTTAGGAGTGCTTCATGAAAACCTGCTCATGTGATGCAAGATTCCTCTGGTCCCTACATTTACAAAGAAATATATCAAGAGGTCAATGTATTCTTTTCATGTATAATCTCCATGGCTAGCAAGGGTCCATATATATTTTCCCATAACCATGGTAACTATTTTGTTGTTTAAGATTCTCAGTTATTTTTTAATATTTGTGTAGATAATGACTATAAGTGTAAGAGACCTAACCTGCAGGATGAAAGAAATGTGATCACACAGGCCACCTTCAAAAAACACTTGTTTGTTGATGTCCAGGTATTTGGCTGCAGAAGTGACATTTTGTGTGCTACAAAGGGAAGAGAATTGTCTGACCCTTTGGTCTGATTGCATGAAGCATGACCTCATCATCTTCATTTCCTCAAGTGTGACTGTTAATATCTTTATACTGCTGTCAGATGACAGTGTGACAGCTCTACCATTGGTGAGATGGTATGCTGTATGCTTAAAGTTGAAATATTGGTACGTGTTAATGTTTATTATGGCAGTTCTTGCCACAATAAACAGTTAATAACTTTAGCAATATTTGGTAATGTTAGTCCTGATTTTCAGCACAATTTTAACATCTCTGCATTATAAAGCATAGTAGTAAAATCTTAGTCTTGTTCTGAAGGTCTGTATGCAAAATAGCTAGAAAATGTTATTTCTTATTTTATTTATTTCCAGTTTGATGACTGGGGAGGTCCACTGGGTTCAGGGAGCCCATTTTCAGTGGAGGCCCAGGGAGAAAAGCTCCACATTACATAGTTTAGTTACATATATTATGTATATTATATATATAAATATATATATATATATATATAGTTACATATATTATATATATATATATTCTGAACGGATGCCTCTTTGGCTGAACTCCAGTCCAGTACCCAAAAAGTACTTGCTTTAGTTGAAAATTAGTTCCAACAACACTGTCTCCTCCTCAACCCAAAAAAAGCAAAACTATTACTGTTCAATCCCACGCCGAAGTCTGCCCCTATTAATTTTACAGTTACATCTTATAGCAGCCGACACAACCGCCAAACTCTTAGGAGTAACAATTGACCACAATCTTAACTATGACACTCACATAAACTTAACCATCAAAGCAGTTAATAGAAAGCTTGGTTTCTTCTACATGCTTAAACACTTTCTTGCACCCTCTGCCTGGACCTGAACTACTATTGCACAAACCCATCTAATTTCCACCCTACTCTATGCCTCCCCCATTTATACCAACCTATCCAAAATGAATCTAAACAAACTGTCTACCTCCTTTAATAACATTGCCAGATTTGCCACTGGCTCCCCTTTCCGTACCCATCACTGCCAAAATCTGAAACAGCTAGGATGGCTGGAATTTGAAAACCAGGTTCTTCTTCAACAACTTACCATCACTCACAAAGTCCTGTGCCATCCCACTAATACCCCTGTACTCTGTAACCTCATTAGTCCTTATAAAAATCTTAAAACTCTACGTTCAGCAAATACATTACTAGTACCTATCCATAAGTCCAATAACAAATCTGGTGACAGCCTTTTTACTAACTTTGTTGGAAACACCTGGAACAAGCTTCCAAACAATCTAACTTCCTTTATCTCTACACTACTCTTCAGGAACCAGTTAAGAGCCTTCCTTAAATCTCAGTGGCTGTATACATGTACTAAACCAGATTGATACCCCCTCCTCTTGCTAAACCACCTTTAAACCTACCTCAACAATTATATCCGTTCATATTTCCTTAACTTTTTATTCAGGAAGCATTACAATTTTTCTAGTTTGATCCAACTTTTTCTATCCCTACCTGTACTACATAATCCAAACTAGCCTTTTAGAGATTCACATTATCCCAAAAACTGAGTATTTATGAACATAATACATTTTACAGATAATAGTTATTAGTTTTACTCTCTCTCTATGTCTGACCTACTGCTCTAAGTCTATCATACCTTCCTTCTATAGTTACTTCTACTGCTCTTAACCTCACTACACCTACTATCTTAGACCAAATGTATGGTAAAGTATTGTTATTTTTACAACTTAATGTATTGTTGCAATGTTTTTTTTTTCTTTAAGTAGATTCTTAGTATCTATAGTCACTTTGTATAATCCTGTTTGGAGCTTTTCTCCCCGGGTCTCTACTGGAAATAGACAAATACCCAGATAGACTAGCCTGGTCAACAAATGTAAAATAAATATACAATCATAGTAAAGAAGACACAATTACAATTTCATTCCATGCTAGAGAAGATGAATAAATTCTTTGGTTACATAGTACCTAAATATTTAGGATGGCAGTGGTAACTTAATTGAGAGGGAGAATAAAGACTTAGAAGGAAGAGAGAGAAAAAAAAAGGTGGGATGGGTTATTTCTTGTTAAAAAGACCATCTTGAATTAAGAACCAAAGTTGTTATATAGCCATGATATGATCTGATGTAATATATGTGTTTTGAGATTCTGTTCAAGTACTAAACATTGCAAATGTTATAAGAAAAATCGAATTTGACAAACTAAAGACATACGTATCTGTGGTGGTTTTCAGGATATCTGCTTCAATCTTTAGATACAAAGTTTTGTAACCCTTCTTGTAGAAAAGCAGTAAAATGTTTTAATATGAATATGTGTAACAGAGCTGAATATTCACTTAATTACACAAAAGTGATATTAGCCATGGATTTAAAAAATGACACTGGATGCATGTATAAAATTGTCCATTAAATTGTTTAGTCTTAAAAATTCTCAGTTATGAAAACATATTTCCAAACTTTTAGCATGTGCTCTTTATTTTTGGTAGTTTACAAGATGTTTTGCATCAGATTTTCAGCACAACTGTTTTGCAAGTCTCTTTATAAACTAAAGTAGTAAAATTGCATACTTTTTCCAGAAAGATAATTTTATAGAACTGCTGAAAATCCTGGACTAGAATATTGAAAATCAGCAGAATCTAACATTGGTGACCATACTTTTTTGGCTTCTTCAACTTAATTTATGCTCTCCATTGGCACTTATAAGCCCAAATCCTTGGGACAAGCTCACAAGTAACTGCATACACTGTGGTATCCCACACTAACTTAGTAAGTGAGCCAAGCCTCTGAACCCAACAGTTATTTTTGTTGCTTGCACAGTTCAGATATTGATCTTGTACCTTATTGGAAAGTATTCACTGCTAGATGCAGCTAACTTCTGTAGTTTTATCTTTTTTTTTAATTTTTCTGGTTGACCACTTCAGTGTCATTCACCTGTTGTGCTTTGTAGAGTGCAAATCACATCTGTATTGCTTTCCTTTTCATTGTTTCTTCTCAGCTATCCTATGCATCTATGTTAGATTACACTTAAAAGAATGATTTAATTACTTCAAGTGAAAAAAGGTAAAATACTAAGCACACCACCTTATCATTTGTTTCCATAAGGTTTAGTATGAATCAAGTCACAAAACCGCAAGTAGCCACTTCACTGAATGCAAATGTATGAAACAAAAATGTTGAAAACTTAGACCTATAAATGTTTTTTTTTTGCATTGGGGCAAGCCCCTCTGCACCCCTTGTGGGTTTAAGCCCCCCCACCCCCCAAACTTATATATACCAATACCACAGTCACACAAACATGAGGAAAAGGAGAACTCATAAAACAACTCTACCAGAGTATACACATGGAAACTGTAGCAGCAGTGATTTCCCGTGGAAAAAGTCACCTGTGTTTTGTACCTCATGTCTTATCAGGAGTTTCATATTGATGGAATTTGATCCTAGTGACCTGTACGTGTAGTGTTTTCATTCTGAATATGTACAAAGAGGAGATGTTGTGTTAATGTGGTGTACCTTGAAAAAAGAAGAAATATAGCAATGATTTTATTTTATAGAAAATGCATTACTTCTGACAGAAATAAAGTCTTCTGGTTTGGTTTTCTTTTGTGCTGAGTTTGCATGGCACTCCCTTTGTCTGCTGCATCAGAAATTATAGAGAAATGCCAATAGACTGATTACGACCTGTAAATTTTGTGCAGGTGTGTGCATTACTGTATATAATTGTGTGGATCCTGTAATGGTCTGAAATGGTCTTCTATCTTATGAACATACTAGAATTGGCGGTGGCTCCTCCTCAACCCTGAACAAGATGAAGAGAGTTGTGATGCCTTAGCACTGGCCCAGTAATCAATGAGCCTCAGTCCTCACCACTAGCACCAGTGAGGGACGTACACATTGGGAGGATGACAAGTACATACACAGTAAAGTACAATTTCCCTTAAGAGCACACAGAGATCACAGTCAGTCTGGGGCTGGTTTCTCCCTCTTTCTCCAGATCCCCAATAAGACTCCCCACAGGCACAGTTATAGAGTTGAGTCCTTAGCCAAGTCCTCTAAACACTCTCTCTGACAACCAGTGCTTCGTGTCCCTGCCCAAGTAGCTCACACACACACACACACACACACACACACACACATACACACACACACACACACACACACTTTGAGATTTGTCTTGTACACAAACACACACCTGGAAAAGACTGGCACAAGTTTCCTAGCTATGCCCCCTTCTGCACAGACCATAAGGTAGTTAACACTGCCACCAGAACCTCTTATCAGCTACTTGTAAGGCCCTTCCCAAAGGGTGACCAGTCTTACTGGATAATGTTACTATTATCCAAATGGTAAGTGTGACCAAGGCCAAGGCTATTTAGGAGTGGCTTATACAGTGTCACCAAATACATATGCAAGTACTCTAAGAGTTTAAATATTTCTAAACTAACCAGCTACAATTAAAAGGTTTAAATGTATGTATTAATAAATAATAAAAGAACAAGACAATATTCAATAACTCAGCACAGTGATTGCAGAATTCAGAATCACAGGAAATATTTTAAAACAACAATGCAGGACAGTCTCAAATAAATACAGAAAACATCTAAATTAATCTTTACTATATTCCTAACTATATCTAAAAAATATCACTTTACCCTAGACTTACGTACAGAGCAAGGCAAATGCAGATGAGAAGTGCTGAATGGATGTTTTCAGATCCAAGACAAGATACAAAATGCACAGACTCACTCTCTGAGATGGTTCTTAAATTAATAATACACATTACTGCTAGGTTAGCTGGGATTACATCACTCTTTGTCACCTGCCTTCAGTTCCCAGGCTAACAGAAATTTAGAATTTACCACATCTGTGTCAGAGGTACATATCTTTCAGAAGTTTGCCTAGAACTGGAAGTTGTAAAACAGTTAAACACTTTTACATGTGAAACCTAGTAATTATTTCTATTTCAAGACAATAGGAAACCTCCAACTCTAGACATTGTGTCTGCTCTGAGTTGAAACAGAGATAACAGAATTGTAAACCAATTTCCAATTATTGTCTTGAGGTTTTACAAGTTAACTCTGTATGTTCCAACTTCTACCATTAAAACACACATCTCACAGGTGTGTAGTTTATACACATTTCTGCTCTCTTCCAGCAGGGTACACTGTGGTTACATTCTTGAAGCTCAGTACATAACATACAGTTCAACACACACTTCTGTGCCAGTAGTTTAATATACACATAACATATAGTTCTCTTACATTTGTAAGACAAGCCTATGGATCATATTAATATTCACAAATCACATATGATTATTTAAACATTCCAGATAGCTGGGCTGGCAGCTTCATAATTCTATATAAATCATATTCATATTTTCAAATGAAATATAATTATATACAAAATTCCAGCTAGCTGGGCTTGCAGCATTTCAGACTTTCACAAGAGTAATGAAATTGAATGAATTAATGATTAATGCATGTTGCTTGCTTGAGTGTTTGCTTGTTTATTGATTGATTGTTTGCAGTTGTTTTCAGCCAAAAGCTACTTAAAGTATGAACTAAAAAATACCAGCTGAAAAAAAGCATTTGTCATATACGTTAAATATCAAATGCAACTCAGTATTGCCACTGAAGAAGTATATCAGAGTATGGATCTCGTATCTCTCAGTTTATATACATAGTAAGTAACAAAGCCAGTGCATCATGGAACCTAGATTATAAAATATAGATTATAAAATGTCTAAGCTCAAAATAAGACATCAGAGATAATCAGTGGTTAAGTGATACAGGTAAACATAAAGTGTGTGTGTGTGTGTGTGTGTGTGTGTGTGTGTGTGTGTGTGTGTGGATTTATAAACAAACACACCATTATTCTATTTATATACTCAATAAAATAGTTTTACCTTTCAAACAATTGAGACAAAATAACTAAATTCATTCTTTTTCCATATAAGATGTAACAGCTGTGAAACCATACAGAAAATCAGTTACCACTACTCTAACCTACAATCTATTAATTGAAATCTACTGCCTGCCTTTACAAATCTTGCTGCTAGTCAAACTCCTCATATATATATATATATATATATATATATTTATATATATATATATATATATATATATATATATATATATATATATATATTTATATATATATATATATATATATATATATATGTGTGTGTGTGTGTGTGTGTGTGTATATACTGAAAGTCAAATGACTGTGCACAAATCACTGAAAGCTCAATTCACTGAAAGTTAAATATGGCCTATTCCCCACTGTTGTGCAACCCTGGAGTTAGTGTATATGGTAAGGAGGGGTGTGGGTGGCACCGCCCTCCACATAGTTTGGTTATATATTAAGTTAAGACAAGAGTAATTTATTGGAATTTCAAGTATCCATGTATATAGTTCAAAATATTTAAAATAGGTGGGGGGCGGTGCCCCCCACATACCCCCTTACTGTATATACTAACTCCAGGGTCGCCCAACAGTCGGGAAATGGCCATATATAACTTTCAGTGAAATGTGTTTCAGTGAATTGTGTTTTCAGTTATTTGTGCACAGTCATATGTGTTTCAGTGAAATGTGCTTTCAGTGAATAGTCCTAGACCCATATATATATATATATATATATATATATATTTATATATATATATATATTTTTTTTTATGCATACAGATCCCACCCATGTATCATGGCAGCAACAAAAGAGCTTTCTATAAAACTGCCCCTGTAGCATGGAATACTCTGTGTGTGTGTGTGGGGGGGGGGGGGGCAGTTTTTATACACTCTGAGTATAATGGCATGTACTAAATAGCTGGGAGAAAAGGACACCATTCTGAATGAGATGGAGAGTGGATAAAGCAATGATAGACCACAAAAATGTAGAAAGGCAGTGATGTGCTCAGGGAATTAGTATAGTGTTATCAATATGATACAGGAGGGAAGTTCAGAGAGAAAAGGTCACTAAAGAAAAGAAGACTGTGCAAATTCATCAGTGTTCATTACATCTGTGACTCTTTACTAAGTATTTCCTTAGTTCCCTCTTAAATGTGGAAGGGTCGGAAGGCAGCAAATCCAATAAAAATATTATTGCAGTTTATGTGCTCAATGAATGCAAAGATCTTAACTGGATTGAAGACAGAGGTTTGTGTCATTTAAAATGTTTGGGTTATGGACATTAGATTGAAAGGGTTAGGGGAGATGAGCAGATGAGGTAGATTTTAGAGAGGGGCAGAGATTAAGGTTTATGATCTTGCAGATAAGAGTGGCATGAATAAAGGTGGTCCAGTGGGTGATTGGTAAGCATTTTCCTTCTGGCAAAACCTGACAGTGGTGCTGTCTTTTTGATGTCATGTTTCATGAAGCAGCAGATTATTTTAGTGAAGTCTGGAGTTTAGAGTTGTTAGTACCTATCTGAGTAAGTAGAAATAACCCCTTTTCCAAAATAGGTAGGATGGCACCCTTCCCAGGAGCAAAGATGGCTACTGTAATTAAAAAATTAGTTCTGCAATTACGTTTTGCATGGAAGAGAATTTATCATGGATGTATTCAGTATGACTTTTAAAAGAAAGTGTGGTGTCCAGCAAATACTTGAAAGAGTCAAATGTTTACAGATGCATTACCTGAAGGAGAACACTGTATTCCATCTTACTTCCACCAGTGAGATCCTGGTGACTATGCTGAAGAGCAAGGGCTTGATCTTTTTATGTTAATGTTTCTTGTTTGGCCTCAGGCCAAGAGAATAGGGTACAAAGATCCTTGTGTAACGTAGCCTTAATAGCTTCAGGTAAAGAATCAGATATGGTTATGAATATATCATCCACACAGCATGTTTAAGAATATAGTATAGAATAAGGGGCTGAGAAATAGTCCATTTGAAACCTCTCTAACCAGGATGAAGAAGGTTGATTGAGTGTAGTCAGTGCAGTCCTGGTTTAGACATGTTACATAGGTAGCTAATGAGCCATTTAATGTAAGTTTGTCCCACACCAGTAGCCGAAAATTGAGCTGATCTTTAAGGATGGCATGAGAAAAGGATTAATATGTCTTGGTGAAGTCAACAGACAGAGCAATGGTAAATGCTTCTCTGTCCATTGTAGAATACACTGTGTTTAAATAAAGAATGTCTGTAAATGTGCTCTGCATATGTGTATGTGTAACTGCATTTTATTCTGTTCACTACTACTACTCCACGGAATGGCAAATACCGCTATAGAACTGGATTACAGACCGGAGACGAGGGTAACAGATGATAAATGGCTTTTAATTACTAAGAATACAACTAACCTTTTATTGGCTCTGGAAATGCAACCTTCTACTATAAACAGTGAAGAAAATCCTATTGACAATATAGAACGCTTTTTTTCACTAATTAAAGACTTAGAGAACGATTTATATAGATTACAGCGCTATATTTGGCAGCGCAAACATTTAGAAGTGTGCATGCACTTCAAAATAGTACCTAGAGGCATGCGCGTTCTGTGCATGCCTACCTACGGAGACATGCACCCTGAATTACTAAAGAAATGGCAAGAACTGAATCTTGAGCTCAGTTATAAGTATATGCAATTGCTAAATGAATATTTTTCTCCCCTTGAACTTGAGTTGTTAAATAAGATTGAAAAGCTAAACAGAGATTTACGAGACTCCTTTGAACATCAATTTTGTAGAAACAAATTAGATCATATGTATTTACAAGTGCTTGCTTACAGCCAGAAACTCCAACAAATTAAACAGTGTAAGCTGCAAAGAGATTTCAGAGACTTTTCTACTGGTAATGTATTTGTTTGGCCGAGGGGTGTCCATCAACAGTTTACCCCTAATAATGAAGAGATTCGTAATAGTGTTTCATGTCCCAATGAAACAAACATTTCATCTACTTCGACTGTTTGCCAGACGGAGATAGATGTGGCCAGCGTCATCTCAGACGGAGCTTTTGCCACGCCTCCAGAAGAGTTGCCTTCCATGAATGACTGCCTTTCTCCACCCACACCTCTTCCAAATCAAGAAGCCAACAAAAATATTCTACGAATGGGGGCAATTCCAAAGAATAGCACACAACGCACCATCACACATTTTTTACCGTACCCAATACAGAAGCAAGGGCCACAGAGACAACGCGTACAGAGCTGGCAAGGGAAGAAACGGAAGTATTCAGGAGAACCTCCACAACAACAGAGACGCCAGAAAAACTAACTGATTTGTTTTTCAATCGCTCCAGGTTAGTGTTAACTGATGAGGAAGCTAGCGTACTCAACAAAGGATTAACGTTTATTCCCTCACAGGGAAGTCACTTAAATGAAACTCTTCTAGAATTAAGAATGTTTGCGAGATCTGTAGCTTTGAAGCTACATTTTAACAATAAATCTCAAGCGGAATTAAACGCTAATGATTCATTTAGCTTTAAAAAGAAAAGCGTTTTTACACCTATTCTACCAACACACATAGAATGTTTTTTAAAAGTCTGTGAACAGAATATTTATGAATACTTTTTTGATGGTCATAAAAAATGTTGTTATTTCAATTTAAGTAATGAAGAATATACTTCTTTAAGATCATTATGTAGTGATGCCACCCTTAGTTTTAAACCAGCAGACAAAGGGGGTGGGATTGTAATATTTAATATTGAAGAATACAACCAACTTATGCTCATGATGTTAAGCAACGAACAAACATATTCAGAAATAACGCAAGAGACCTTTCACAAGATTTGTAGAGATATAGCTGATAATCTTTATGATATGCTAATGTGCCAACAGATAGGAAAAAGTTTGTATGATTATTTCATTAAAGAATGTCCTAGAATACCAATAATCAAAGGTCTACCCAAGATTCATAAACATGTAGAACCTCCACCTATGAGACCTATAGTTTCAGGAGAGTTTTGGGCCACAGAAAATATTTCTATTTTTCTTGAAAAAACATTGAGACCCTTGGTAAATGATATTCCAACTATTTTGAAAGACACATACACACTCTTAAAACATATAGACCAACTGAAAGAATACCTATCAGTAGACACACATTTACTGATTACTTTAGATGTTTGCAATCTATTCACCTGCATTCCAAATGACCATGGAATTCAGGCAGTAAGGGAATTGATTTCATATAGAGGGAATTTCAGCAGGAACAAACAGACACTTATTTGTCAATTACTTGACATTGTTTTGTCTAATAATGTCTTTTTGTATGGGGAAACTATATATCATCAAAAATGGGGGGTAGCAATGGGAACCCCATGCGCCAACACATACGCAAATCTTGTAGTCTTTCAATGGGAACAAACTTTTTTATTTAACCATCCACTATTTGAAAAAGTTATATTATATGAAAGATTTGTGGATGATATACTAATTGTATGGAGAGGTACGTTGGCAGAATTTCAAATCTTTCTAAATTATCTTAACACTACAACTACCTTTTTGAATTTTACTATGGAAGCCTCTAACGATACAATTAGCTTCCTAGACATAAATTTAAGTATTAAGGAAGGACGTTTAATTTCAAGTCTTTATAGAAAAACATGCTGGAAAAATACTATACTGAACTTTGATAGCATGCATCCACGGCATGTATTTCCAGCTATTATCAAGAGCCAATTTATTAGAATAAATAGATTATGTAGTGAGCCAGAAACGAAACTCAAGGAGATAGAAAAAATGGTAAAATTGTTCCTTGAAAGAGGCTACAATAGTAAGTTGGTGGAGTCAATTAGAGAAGAAGTCTTTCCATTAACCCCCCCTGAGATGTTAAGTAACAATCATATCACAATTCATAATACAAAAATTAGGCCATGCAATGTCAGAATTATAGACAAGCAAGAAAATAAGAAACTTTCTACAACAGTAAGATATATTATGACATACACTAATGATAGTCAAATTATAAAGCGCAATATCCAGAGTAATTGGAAAATTTTAACTGTAGATAAAAAAACTACAGGCATAGTAGGTACGCATCCGAGATTTACCTATAAGAATAGTAAAAATTTGAAACAATTATTATGCTCAGATTTCAAGGCAAATACAAACTTAGATAAGAAAGAAATACTGAGACTAGGAACATTTCCATGTGGACAATGCAGTATGTGTACACATATAGCTAGTAAACAGGACTTTATACACCCAACATTAAATTATACATTTGTTCCCAAATTTGAGGCAACATGTGTAACAGAAAATCTCATATACTTAGCTACTTGTGAAAAATGTTCAGCATTTTATGTAGGAATGACGAAGAGGAAATTGAAAAATAGAGTATATGATCATACTTATGACATAAGGCGTACAAATGAACAGAACGCCTTAGCAAAACATATTATGGAACATAAAGATCATTATTTTAAATTTAGAGTTTTAGAAATAGTAAGAGATAATAGAAGAGAAAAAGATAATACTAATCTATTAGAGACCAGAGAATTATACTGGATTTTTAAATTGAGAGCACATCAATTTCCAGGAATCAATCAATATGTATCCATCAAACCAATACTTAAAAAAAGAAGATGATTCTGTGCTCTCATGGGAAATATGTATACATATATACATACACAAAAATATATATGTATATATATATTTTTTATCACATTTTTATTATATTTAATTATTTTATATTTGGTCATATACATTTTTCTTTTATTTACACTCCTATATAAAAATAAAGTATTCATACTGCATTGTAGTATATATGATTATAGTTATACTATATTTACATAATATATTATTTTTAAACATGAACATGACTATTTAATTAATATAATATACTTGGACTTTTATAATGAAACAAAGAATGTTTTTTATATATGTGTATTTTTACATATATATACACATATATACATATTTTTATACATATTTTCTATATATAATGTTTCATTTTTTAAAAATTTCCCTGAAACATTCCATGTATTATTAATCAGTTCATTCATTTATTCATACATCTATTTATCTATTTCACAAATACTTGATTATTTATATGTATTTAGAACTAAGCATTTGTTTATGGTTTATATTCTATCCTTATAGACATGAATTTAACAACATAGAATTACTTGTTTGACAGCATATTGATTATTGCTGTTGGTTTTAATATATTAAAAAAATTTTATTTTGTTTATTTTTTACCTTAAATTTGTTTATTAATATTAATATTTTAGCTGCTTTAAATGTTTACAGCACTATTTAAGCTATTCAGCTTCTAAACAAAAACTATTGCATCCTATTGTAATTTAACCACCTATTTCTTTCAAAAACTTGTAGTTGGATAGATTTAACTTGATTTAAGATTTAATTTGAATAATTAATTGGTTAATCATGGTATTGGATGATTGATTTTAATGAATTCAATGAGTATAGAGTATTTAAATGAGTGGTTTAACCATAAGGATTAGGATCTGAAGAAGCATACATAGTGTATGTGAAAGCGCTTATCCACTTCGTTTGTTTGTGAAATAAAAGTTTTATGTTTTGGAGAATTCACGTCTACTGTTGCTTTGCCTTGGAATTATAGAAATTGACTGTTTCCGTGACTGCTCACCAGTTTTATTGTTTCCTGATTTTCTTGGCTGTGACTGGTGTACCAGCTTGAGTAGTAAGTGATTTGTCGTAACTATATGTGTATGTGTCTAAAACTAAACAGAGTGGTGAAAAATGTTATTGACATTAAGGTGCATGGTGAGTCATGACATATCTGCTGTTTGCTTAATGCAATAGGAGTATTGCTAAAAGATGATTTATAACTGAAATAATAGGATGTGTTTTTCACAGAGCTGGGATAGATCTCATGGCAGAGACATATTTATGACGGGAAATTTTATGGTGATAAAAGTGCTATAGGTCTTCAGAAATTTTGAGAAGAGGCCATAAGTTTTTGGGTGACTGCAAGAATGGCAAAACATAAGAAGCATAATAGCCGCTATTACAGTGGGGCTGATTGTGAAACTGGGATGTGTGGTAGAATCTCGGAATTAAGACATAGGAGACTTGCAGACTTTGGATCCGACCCAGTTTGGCTTTGTCAAGGGCAGATCATGCCTTCTAAACCTGGTGGACTTTTTCGAAACAGTCACCAAGGCCATTGATGAGGGAAAGGCAGTCCACACAGCCTACCTCGACCTGGCAAAGGCTTTCGACACAATACCCCACTCAGGTATCATTGAAAAACTCATCAGCTTAAATGTAAACCCATACGTCACAAGATGGGTTGCAAATTGGCTAAGTGACAGAACCCACAGGGTCAGAGTTGCTGGCGCCATGCCAGACTCAAAGCCTGTCACAAGTGGTGTCCCACAGGGCTCAGTCCTGGGCCCTCTCCTGTTCGGCATCTACTTTTCAGAAGTACAAGCAAACACAGGAGGATTATGGCTGACAAAATTTGCAGATGACTGCAAACTGGGCGCCATAGTTGAGAACACATCTGACACAGATATCCTTCAGAAGGGTCTTATAGAAACGGAAAACTGGTGCCAGAACCATGGCCTAAAGTTAAACGCCAAAAAATGCATAGTCATACCCTTCGGGAAAAACAAGATTACCCCTAGCTACCATATAGGCGGCAACCCACTAAGCACAGAAGAGGTTATCAGGGATCTGGGTACCCAGGTTGACAGTAACCTTTCATTTGATACTCACGTTGCCAAAGTAGTTAGAAAGACCTTCTACATTGCCCACCTGATCATGAAGGGATTCACATCTAGATCAAGGGAAGTCATCGTTCCCCTTTGCTCATCACTCATCAGGCCAATGATTGAGTACAATGCCCCATTCGGAATGTATCTGACACAACACCTGCAGCAACTGGAAAGGCCCCAAAAGTTCTTCACCAAAAGGATAAAGGGTCTCAAAAATATGTCCTATGCTGCCCGACTGAAGGAACTTCAGCTCTACTCAGTCGCTTACCGTCTGCTCAGAGGTGACCTGTGCCTGACATACAAGGCCATGTCCAACCCAGAATTGATGAACATGCTTCACCTCAAAAAATCTAGATCCCTTAGAACTACAAGGGGGGGAGACTTAAACCTTGACACTGTTATTAATAGGACGTGCTGGAGGGACAGATTCATCACCCAGAGACTCCCTATGCTGTGGAACAAAATCCTGGTACATGTGAGGCAGAGCACCTCGCTGGCTTTGTTCAAGAGAAATCTTGACCAATGGATGGGAGATCGCAGATATACCCCAGGGATTATCTCAGTGTCACTGCTTGACAGAGGCACAGCAAAATAATGGGCATAGTATCCTCCAAACTAAAGGGGTGGCGAAAGCCACAAAACTCTGGCTAGGCTTATAAATGCCCTTGGGCAGATAGCCTAGTATGAACCTATGAACCTATGAACCTAATTCATGCAGTGCTGATTTAGAGCTTATGTATACTAATTGGTCATATAACAGTGGGGAAAAGAAAAATTCCCTAGTAAAACAAACAGTCGTTTCACAGAAATGGCAGTCCAGCTGTGCCCAAGACTAATTATTGATCTATAGTATAAGGTGATGCGTCTGTATTATTTTGTCGAAAGATGACAATATCAAATGGCATAAACATCGAAAATGCTGTACATCGAAACTGTTCTTGTGGGGGGGCTGCACCCCCACACCCTCCGCTAATTATATATACCAACTCCGAGATCGCACTACAGTGAGGAAAGAGCAAATTTTCTCATCCCCACTGTACCATGATCCTGCAACAACACTTTCGATGTACGGCATTTACGACATTATAGCCGTTCGATATTTTCAACATGCGATAAGGTGAAGTAGACCCTAGGTGATACTACCACTTGTGCTTGGGCTGCTGAAATCCAGGCACCTGGTCTTCATTCATGTGTAAGGAACCTGGCCAAACATGAGAGGTGACCAGTTGTTGTAGGCTAAATTTAAGAAGACAGGTAGTCAGTGCCATTTGTCTTAATGATTATATGTTGAAATCCCCTAAGATAATTGTGTTATGTTCTTTATTCTGAGATTATATAAAGAGAAGAGTGTCCTCAAAGTTTTTGTAGATGCTAAAAGTTTTGGTGATAACTGCTGTGCACTACCAGAGTACTCAGTTAGGTTCCCATTGGATAGATTTAGTGTATATGTGAGTGTTTGCAGGTTAGGGTTAAACTAAGA